>NW_027187171.1:380867-434084 GCF_028583685.1 Petaurus breviceps papuanus
ATATTTGTAATCTCTATAGGCATTGTGAATATGGCATTGCTGATACAACAGGGTATCCAGAACCATTAGGGGTCCCTCGATCACACTTTGAGAAGCACTGATCCAGTGAATGAATGAACTGTGAAGCACAACCCAAGTGGTAAGAGGACTGGTTGTTCAGTCATTTTTCATTCACGTCTGACTCTTCATGACACCATTTGTCGTTTCCTCGGCAAAGATACTGGAGCAGTTGGTCATTTCCTTCTCTAGCTAATTTTACAGATGAGGAAACTGAGGCAAACTGGATTAAGCGATTAGCCCACTTGGAGGGAGGAGAATATTAACTCTTCTTTCCTAGTGGTAAAGGAAGGTGAGATTTCAGGAACTCTCTGAATGGTAGAAAAGCTATGATGTGAAGAGTTAGAAGCTTGGGTGCACTCTAGGCAGAGTTTGTGGTGCCCAAGGGAGCAGCAAATATGGAGCAGGATGAGCAAATGAAGAAGGCTTCCTGGCAAGATCAGATGAACAGGCAGCTGAGTAAGAGAAATAGAGGAAAAGAAGTGGTTTGGTGAGCCTTTGGTACCACCCTGGGCAAAGAGTAAATGGAAACGAAGTGGGATATCTAGAAACTCTTGACAGGAAGACAAATGACCATATAACACCAATAATTTTTGTTGGTTTTATTGTTGCCTTTTGTTTTGATATCTCAGTTATTCCCCTTTAACCTCCTCTTCCTCACTCCACCCTTTCTTGGAAAAATAGAAAATACCAAAGCAGAATGCACAGCTTAGTGAATAGAGTGCTCGGTCTGGAGCCTGGAGACTTTTGTTCAAATTCCACCTCAGATATGCATTAGTTGTATGACTCTGGGCAAAATGTTTAACCTCTGTGGCCTTGGTTTCCTTAGCTGCAAAATTAGGGAGTTGGACTACATGGATTTTAAGGTTCCTTCCAGCACTAGACATAACATTCTATGAATGTAGCAGCTGCACATAGGTATATAAGCTGCATTCTCTGCCTATAGTTTGAGAAAAAAGGCATGTCTCCATCACTTTTCTTGGACAGAGACTGTTCATTAAAATTCTTTGGAATTTGATTGTTAGTATTATTATCATTTACATTATTGTAATCATTGTGTATATTTGTTTTCTTCATTTTGAATTATTTCATATAAGTCTTCCTATGTTTCTCTGAGGATTTGGCAGCCAGGTAAAATACTGGATAGACTGCTGCATTTAGAGATAAGAAAAACTGAGTTCAAATCTTGTCTCCCATATTTGTTAGCTATGTAACCTTGGACAAGTCAATGAAATCTCTGTCTCGGTTTCCTCATCTTTACTTGCATCAGACTTGATGACCTCTAAAATCGCTTCCATTTCTGAAGTTATAACCCAGGGATCTCACATCTGTTGTTGTTTACAATGCTATAATATTTAATTATATTCCAGTATCATAATTTGTTCAAGTGCACCCTAATCAATGGTCACCCATTTTTTCTAATAGCAAAAGTGATATTGCTATCAAATGTGTTGAAATATTTGAAAGTAATATTGCAAATATTTTGATTGATGAGAACTTTCTGTCTTGAATTTCCTTGGTGAGTTTGCCTAGTATTGAGTTCACTGGGCCAAAGTATATGAACAGTTAAGTTATTTTTCTTGCATGATTCCAACTTGTTTTCCAGCATGGTTGGATCAATTAATCACTCTGCCAATAGTGTATTAACATACCTGTCTTCCCATGGCCCCAAATATGGTAAACATCGACTATTTTCACTTTTTATCACCTTTACAAATGTGATAAAACATTTACAATTCTAAATATTTTTTGTGGTAGCATGTGAACCTCATAACTTTTTTTAGCTTACTACCTCATAGTTCAGTAATTTATCTGCTCCCCAACGTATGCTAAAAAAAAAAAAAACTAATGGAGAGAATACTACCTTCTTTCTCTTCATTCTCTCTTGATATAAATAACCATTGATAATGCTTGAAGAGAACTTAGAAATATCCAAAGGAGTGTGATACTGTGCAGAAAAGTGACATGGCCTACCAAAAGCTATATAAATTAGTGGGTGAGCGAGGATTAGGATACATATCTCAACTTCCAGACCAATGTTTTCACTGGGGTATGGAACCCTAGGTGAGAAGTGAAATGTCTATTAAAGCAGAGTGGTCACTGTATTATAATTTGTAGTCTTAACAAATTCCCTGGGAATTACTGAGATATTGTGACATTCCCAGTATCAAACAGCCAATATGTGTCAGAGGCAAGCCCTAACCTCTCTGCTCTCAAACCACTATGTAAAGCCATAATGCCTGTCAGTAAAAAGTAACTCTTTATTCCTTACCAGAGATCTCAACCTGTGGTCCACAGACCAAGAGGTCAATGAATAGATTTCAGGGGGGCTTTATGAACTTTGATGAAGAAAAATTACATCTTTATTTTCGTGAATCTTTGCTGTAATCCTATGTATTTTATCTCATGCACTGAAAAACATTATTTTAAGAAGGGGGTCATAGGCTTCACCAGACTGCCAAAGGTGGCCTTGCCACATAAAAGATTAAGAAGCTCTACTTGGCACCAAATAGCCTCTGCAATGCAGAGAAGTTAATGACTTGCTTATTTTACAATAAACAAAGATTGGAATGGGGAGAAAAGAGTCTTTTTAAAGTTTTGCCTTGGGGATCAGAATCTCCAGCTATACCACTCAGTCTCTTTTAGATATACTAATATTAATATTTTTAAAAAATTAATAGCTTATTATTTTTATTTTTCAAGTACCAACTATTCTTTTTATTTGTTTTAATCAGCCAAGATTCACCTTCTAACCCTTCCACCTCAAAATATCATTACAAATACATATAATAGATGACAACAAATTTCCACATTGGCCATGTCCAAAAAAAATGTGTTTCATTTTACATTCCAAGTCCTCCTCTCTATCAGGAAGTGGGCAGCATGCTTCATTGTCCATCTGCTGGAATCCTTGTTAGTCATTATTATTATATTGGAAGTGGGACATGGAGTATCATATATGAAGAATAGAAAGTATATCGTTTTGCCTGAAACATAAACTTAGATGATAAGAGTAATGTGTGACCAACCTGGAAGGGTAGTATGGAGGCAGATTGTTTAGCGTTTTAAATGCCTTTTTAAAAAAAGTGTTTTAAAATAGGATCATGCATCTTATCCTAGAGACAGCAGGGAATTTCTTGAGCAGGGGAATGATGTATATTAACAATATCAATTTGGCAGTTTTGTGGGAGATAGATCAGAGAGGGGAAAGACTGGACACAAAAAGACCCATAGTTAGCCTGTTGCAATAACTTTGTTAAGAAGGAAAGATGACTTGACCTAGGGTGGTGGCTGAGTGAGGGGAGAAGAGAGTGAGACCAGAGACATTAAGAATTTGGCAACTGATTAGATATACAGTTAGAGGGGTGAGTGAAAGTGAAAAGGCAAAGATGACACCTAGATCAAAAATCATGGTGACTAAAGAATGGTGGTACCCTTGATAAAAATAAGAAAGTTAGGGAAAGGGAGGAGTTGTGATGGAAAAATGTTTTTGTAAACTATTTTATTTTTCCAATTATATGTAAAGTCAATTTTTAACATTCATTTTTTTTGTTTTTACGAATACATTTTATTTTTTGTGTGTGTGGATGAAAAGAAAAATGGTTTTTACTTATTTTTTTAGTTTAAATCATTCATTTCCACAAGATTTTGAGTTACAAATTTTCTCCCCATTTTTCCCCTACCCATCATCCCAAAGCAGTGATCCCACTGAATATCCCCTCACCCAATCTACTGTCTCCTATATCTTCCCCCATGCCCCCTCCGACTTTCCAGTAGGGCACGGTAGATCTCTATGCCCCAGTGCCTGTATATCTTATTTCCCAGTTACATGTAAAATAATAATAATATATATTTTAAACATTTGATTTTAAACCTTTGAATTCCAGATTCTTTCCCTACCTCCCTCATCACCCACCCTTACTGGGAAGACAAGCAATTCAATATAGGTTGTATATGTGTAGCTATGCAAAACATTTCCATAGTGTATATATTGTGAAAGACTGACTATATTTCTCTCCATCCCATCCTACCCCCCACTTATTCTATTCTCTACTTTGATCCTGTCCCTTTTCAAATGTAGGTGCTTCCAACTTCCCTCCTCCCAGTCTGTCCTCTCTTCAATAATCCCCCCTCTCATCCCCTTCCCCCCTACTCTCCTGCAGGGTGAGATACCCTATTTAGTGTGTATGTCATTCCTTCCCTAAACCAAATTAATTGAGAATAAGGTTGACTCATTCCCTTTTGCCTTCCTATTCTTCCCCTCCATTATAACAGTTTTCCTTTGCCTCCTCTATATGAGATAATTTACCCCATTCTATCTCTCCCCATCTCCTCTCATTATATTCCTCTCTTACCTCTTAATTTCACCTTTTAAGTATCATCCCTTCCTATTCAACTGGTCTTGTACCCTCTGTTTATGTATACCTGTACACATATATACATATACTCACATATGTATTCATATGCCCATATACCCTCCTATATAGACATATATATGTATGTATATATACATATTTCTATTCCCTTCAACTATTCTCATACTGAGAAAAATTTCATAAGTTACAGTAATCATTTTTCCATGTAGGAATATAAGTAGTTCAACTTTGTTAAGTTCTTTATGATTTCTTTTTCCCTGTTTACCTTCTCATGCTTCTTTTGCTTCTTGTATTTGAATGTCAAATTTTCTATTCAACTCTGGTTTTTCATCCAGAAGTCCTCTATTCCATTGAATGACCATATTTTCCCCTGAAATATGACACTCAGTTTTGCTGGGTAGGTGATTCTTGGTTTTAATCCCAGTTCCTTTGACCTCTGGTATATCATATTCCAAGCCCTTTGATCCCTCAGTGTAGAAGCTACCAGATCTTGTGTTATCCTGATTGTGTTTCCACAGTATTCAAATTGTTTCTTCCTGGCTGTTTGTAATATTTTCTCCTTGATCTGGGAACTCTGGAACCTGGCTATAATATTCCTAGGAGTTTTCTTTTTGAGATCTTTTTTAAGAGGTGATTGGTGGATTCTTTCAACCTCTATTTTGCCCTCTGGTTCTAAAACATCAGGGCAATTTTCCTTGAGAATTTCTTGGAGGATGATTTCTAGGTTCTTTTTTTGATCATGGCTTTCAGGTAGTCCAATAATTTTTAAATTATCTCTCCTGAATCTATTCTCCAGGTCAGTGGTTTTTTCAACGAGATATTTCACATTGCCTTCTATTTTTTCATTTGTTTGGATCTGCTTAATAGCATCTTGATTTCTCATAAAGTCACTAACTTCCATTTGCTCAAATCTAATTCTGAAGGAATGATTCTCTTTAGTGAGCTTTTGAGATTCTTTCTCCATCTGGCAAATTCGACTTTTTAAGGCATTCTTCTCCTCATCGGCTTTTTGAGCCTCTTTTGCCATTTGAGTTAGTCTATTTTTTAAGGTGTTATTTTCTGCAGTCAGGTTGTTGACTCTCATTTTATAATTTTCTTGCATCATTCTCATTTCTCTTCCCAATTTTTCCTCCACTTCTTTTATTTGGTTTTCAAAATCCTTCTTAAGCTCCTCGATGGCCTATAAGCAGCTTATTCTTTTCTTGGAAGCTTCTGGTGCAGGAGTTCTGACTTTGCTGCCTTCTTCCTGTTCCATGCCCTGATCCTTTTGTCCCCCAAAAAAGGAATCCAGAGCCAGATCGCTGTGCTTGCCTTGCTTCCCTCATTTGCTCATGTTGACACTGAATTATTTGACTTTTGAGCTTTTTTGCCACAGTAGAACTCTGCTACCAGAGGGGAGAGCATTGTCCCAGTCACTGGGGTTTCCTCAGCTGCTGGAGGTATTAGCTGGGTGCCTTCTCTGAAGCCTCCACATGCTCTGGCAAACTGGTCACACACCCCATGACCTCCACCCTAGACTGCAATCCAGATCCAAGCAGGTTAAAGCAAGAGCAATTACCCCTCAGACTGGTTGCTTGGTCCCCCTACAATCTGCAGAGCAGGAGCTCTGAAGCAGCCATGTGGCAGTGGCTGCATGGCTGCAGTGCCTCAGACGCTTCTCCCTCCAGGGGGTAAAGGCTGGACCATACTCCCAAACTCCTGGTTCACAAAGTCCACACTGCACTGACCTCTCACTTTGTCCTTAGCAGGTATGGGTTGATAATTCTGGAAACTGCCACAGCTGCTGGTCATCTGAAGTCCCTCCAGCCTGCGGCTGGTTGTGGCTGCCCTGAGGCTAAAACCTCAGGCTCCTGTGGGGCTGGGCTTGGATCCTAACATGCTGTGCTGGCCTCTTCCTGCTGGCTTGCCAGGCTGTCCTCAGCAGGAGGTTAGCTTCTCTGTGTCATTTTGTGGGTTCTGTAGCTCCAAAGTTTGTTCAGAGTCACCTTTTACATGAATTGGAGGAGCCGTGCAGAAGCCCTGTTTCTACTCCGCCATTTTGACTCTGCCCTTTAACATTCATTTTTACAAAATTTTGAGTTCCAAATTTTTCCCTCCTCTCCCCTCTTCCTAAAACAGTAAGTAATTTGATATGTTATATGTGTGCAATCATGTAAAAACATATTTCCATATTAGTCATAGTTGTGAAAGAAGAAAAAGACCAAAAGGAAAAAAAAGCACACAAAAAGTGAAAATAGTATGCTTTGATCTGCATTCAGATTCCACCAGTTCTTTCTCTAGGTGTGGATAGCATTTTTGATCATGAATCCTTTGGAAGTGCCTTGGATCATTGTATAACTGAGAAGAGCTATGTCATTCATAGTTGATCATCATACAATGCTGCTATGTACAATGTTCTATTGACTCTGCTCATTTCACTTTGCATCAGTTCATATACATTTTTTTAGGTTTTTCTGAAATCCACCTACTCATCATTTCTTATTGCACAGTGGTATTAAATTATATTCATATACCATAGCTTGTTCAATCATTCCCCAATTGATGGGTATTGAGAGAAAAATCTTGAATTTAGTTTTAGACATGTTGAGTTTGAGATGTGGTCAGTGAAGCTGCCCAGGAGGCAACTGGAGGTGGAGAAATAGAGTTCTGGAGAGAGATGAAGGAAGAATATATGTAGATAAAAGAGTTATCAGCAGAGAGATAATAGTTAAATCCATCAAACTGATGAGATGACCAAAAGATAGTTTGAAGAGAAAAGAAAAGATGGCCCAGGACAGAATCCTGAAGTATACCAATACAAAAGAAATGATCCTAAGAAGGAAACTGAGAAGGATTCATCAGACAGTAGAACCAGGATATCAACATTGTAAAAACCCAGGGAGAAGAAAATACACAGAATGAGCAATGTCCAGAACTTCAGAGAAGTCAAGAAGGATAATTACTAAAAAAAAAAAAAAGTCATCAAATTTAGCACAAAAAAGATGAATAGGGACATTAGAGAGAACAGTTTATCAGTTAGCAAGAAGGGAAACCATATTGCAAAAGGTTTAGATAGGAGTGAGATGAAAACAGAAATGAAAGCATGAAACGGAGACAGCTTTTTTCCTAGGAGTTTGGCTATGAAAGGGAGGAGAGATGGAGGAAACCAGCTTAAGGAGATGGTAAGACCAACTCAAGGATAGTTTTTTGTTTTTGTTTTGTCAAAATGGAAGAAAGATCTGGATATCTGTAGGCATCAGGGAAGGGGACCGCTGGATAAGGGGTGATTGAAAATTAGGGAAGAAGAGCGGATAATGTTCCTTCTCGGTCCTAGTGGCCCTCCTTTGGACACTGGCTTATTAAGTCCCTTCTTAAACGTGTAGCACCCAGAAGAGAACATAGTTCAATGTAAGTGTACTGGGACGATCTCCTCCCCATTTTTGTAGCCTACGATCCCATTGGCTGTTACCTCATATCACTGACTCATTTTGCACTCCCAGTCCACTAAAACCCCTAGATCTTTTTCAGAACAACTACTGCCTATCCATGTCTCACTCATCTTGTAAAACTGCTTTACTGTACCCAAGTACAAGATTTTGCATTTATCCCTACTCAATTTCATCTCATTCTGTCAAGCTCAATGCTTTATCTCATGAAGGCATTTTGGGATCCTGACTATCTCATCAGCTATGTTAGCTCTTCTTTTTAGTTTTGTATCATCTTCAAATTTGATGAGTATGTGATCTATACCCTCATGCAAATCCTCAATAAAAATGATAAAAAGCACAGAGCCAAGCCCAGATCCCTGGGGCACATCACTGGTGGACCTACCACATTGATATTGAGCCATTAAAACAACTTTTTGAGTCTGGCCATCCAACTACATATGAATCCATCTGACTGTGTTATTGCCAGATACATATCTCTCCATTCTCTCTACAAGAAGAGAATGATATTCTGTTCTTTTTTGCTTTGCTGAAATCTAGGTAAATTATATCCACAGAATCTCTCTTATCTACTAGTTTAGTAATCCTATCAAAGAAAGAACTGGGGTTAGTCTGACCTGCTCTTGATGGCCCTTTGTAATCATTGCTTCCCTTTCTAGATATTTGCTAGCCATATCTTTAATAATAATTATAGAATTTCCACTGGAATCAAAGTCAAACTCAACAGCCTATGGTTGATAATGGAGAAAGGTCTTAGGGGTAATCTAGGTTTAGTGGAAAGTTGAATTGGTTAACTACACAGAGTTTCTTAATCTGGGACCATAAACTTTTTAAAAAGTTGATAAATGCTTTTCAGTATTACTAGTTTTTCTTGTAATTCTAGATTGTCAAAGGGATCCATGACACAAAAAGAGGTTAGGAAATCCTGTATCTAGAATCAAAATGGAGAAGGGAAGAAAGTGAAGCCTGAACTAATATATCTTGGAGGGTCACAATTTAGACAATATAAAGCCATGAGTGGGCTTCTGAGGTAGATAGGATGTATAAGAAGTGAAAGAGTGAAAATATGGTAGTGTGAGGAACTGAATTTTTTTTTTTACTAATTCTGCTTTCTCTTTTTAATTTGTAATTTTTATTGATTTTTTATTGACATCACCTTCATTTCCAAATATATTTCTTCCCCACCCCTGCTCCTTACACAGTAGACCATTCATTGTAATAAAGAATATAGATATTTTATACCATAGTCCCCCACCTCATCAAAGAAGGAAGAGAGAGAAAGAGATTTTCTCATCTTTTCTCAGGGCCAAGCTTGGTCATTATAATCATATGGTAGTCATATTTTGGGGGGCATTGTTCTTTCCCTTTACATTGTTGTAGGCATTGTATATATTGATCTCTTAGTTTTGCTTTTTTCTTTCTACTCTGGTTCAGATAAGTCTTTCCACGCTGCTCTGAATCCTTCCTAATCACAATTTCTTATAGCTTAGTAATATGTGCCACAGTTTTAGCCATTCCACAATAAATAAGCATCTCCCCTGTTTCCAGATTTTGCTTCCACAAAAAGTGCTGCTGTGAATACATATAGGCCTGAAGACAAATTTCTTAGGGCTTCATAATTTTACTTAGAGAGGTGATAGATTCAGGGAGTAGAATGAGATATATTTTTTGAATGAGGTCAATGAGGGAATTTGTTTTGCTTGACTATGCATATTTGTTACAAGGAATTTATTTTTCTTTTTTTCTAGTGGGGTGGAGGTGGGTTGGGGGAGAAAATTGATTTCTGTTAATGAAAAAAACACCTTTGATTTAAATATAAATAAATAAATTCAGTGCCCTGTGGTACATAAATTTGCATTATTTAATACATATCATATGTGTATTTTTGTTCAAACAAAAATACATGCATGGGGCTTTGCAAAACAAAAAATGGTAATTTTGCCTCCAGTAAATGCTCTTAGTTTTAAGACCATTACTTGTAACTAAGTTATAAGTTTTTTTTATGGTAAGTCTTATCCCACACCCCCACACTGTGAGAAGTATTAACAAACCATGCTAACCATGACTAACAAATGGATTATAGAATGAAAGTGTTGATTTTCAAGCTGGAATTAGAAACATCAGGCAGGAAATGCTGTCATTGGGATGGTTTTCAGGGGCTCCAGGACTAAGATAACAGAGTCCAGTCATGGATGGAATACCAGATAATCTATTTGCCTAGAACAACCTTGTCTATGTTAGAGGTTAAAAATACTTTACAAGCATTTATATTTGGGACTGTTAATTTCTTCATTTAAACCCAAGACCTGCTCTCATTTTATTCATAACAAATCATACTCAACAAAGTTTAGAAGTTACCGACTCCAAAACTACTTTCTCAAAGGCTCTTTCCTACCCTCTCCATCCCCCACTTTTTCTAAGATATCCTCTCAGTTATTTACAGTTGATCAGAACCTACTAATAACATCTATTCCCCACTCATTAATAATCAATCAACAGGACGTTATTAGACACCTACTGTGGGCTAGGCACCATGCAAAGCAATGGGGGTACAAAGATGAAAAATGAAACAGTCTCTGTTTTGCCTGCTATTCTAGAAGACAACATCAGGGAGGTGATGCCACGACACACAAGTGAATTAGATTTAAGTGATGGAGGGCTGTGCAAAGTCACCAGCCTCACTTTCTCCTCTGGAGTCATCTGGGTCCAGCTGACAGAAGGAAAGAAATGAAAAAGAAAAGGAAAGAAAAGAGCTGTGTTGCCCAACTAGTGTGTTCCAGTTGGATCCCCAGTGGGGCAGCTCCTCTTTCTAGTCGGAAGGCATCAGGGAGGTGAAGCCATGGCATGAAAATGAAATTAGATTTAAGTGAGGGAGGGCTGTGCAAAGTCACTAGCCTCACTTTCTCCTCCAGAGACACCTGGGTCCTGTGGTGAGACATAGATCAAGATAACTACAGATGGCCTTGGAGGCAGTAGAGCGAATGTAAATAGCAATTGTTTCTGTTTTGGCCAAAAGCCCTGAGAGTCCTCCCCTCCCAGAATGATTTTTTTTTTCTTTTGACTAGGTAAAGAGGCCATTCTCTGCCGCATTTCTTACCAAGCCTTAATCACTGAATGGGGTTGCCCCAGTCAAACTGAGACCTGTTAAAAACTGTAGCTTAAAAAGGCCAAAGTCCCCCAGTGCATCCTGGGCTATGTCCTGATCTGTATCTGACCACTGGACCCAGATAGCTATGGAGGAGAAAATGAGGCTGGTGACTTTGCACAGTCCTCACTCAAATCCAATTCACTTGCATGTCATGGCATCACCTCTGTGATGTCATGGTCCCCTTCTGGAATGAAGGACAAACAACAAAGAAGGGAACAATAAATAAGTTGTTCCCAAAAATCTTAAGATTGTTTTAAGCTTTAGTAGTTTAAATGCAAAGTGCTGCGGAAGGGCACCACAAGCTGGAGGGATCCAAGGCCTAGTGCAGAAAGTGGTATCTGAGCTAAACTTTGACAGAAACTAGAGATTCTCTAAGAAGTGGACCCAGGACCCACTGCAGTCTGGGAGGCAGACTGCTGGGGGCCAGCCTGTGCAAAATCAAACATTTCAAAAGCTGAAGAAAGAAGCTTTGGGGGACAATAAAACCAAATTCTGATAAAGATTTGCCTAAATAATAAATGGCACAGAGACAGAAAAAAAAGACCCCTCAAAAACAAACCAATCAACCAAATTATCCAAGCGTTTTCTTTCCTGGATGCTGTTTTAGACTTCCAGAGAACATGCACCTCAGGGCATGTGTGCTAGACTCCCGAACTTTGCACCCTTTGCTCTTTCCAAGACTGAGGTAAACACTAAGTCAATAATGTTGTTTGGTTGAGCCCAGTACTCTTTTGAAAGGATAGGTTTTGGTGTGGACTATTAGGGTTTAAGTGGCCCAAATTTTCTAGAACCATAAATGTTAAACCTAACTTGGGAGAGTTGGAAAAGAAGGGCTGAGAGACAGCCTTAGCTGGCTTGACTTTAAAGCCCGGGGTTACTACGGAGGAAGGAGAGTAAACATAATAAACACCGAGAACCTCCTAAGAGCAAATTGATACAAAGCCACTGCTGTCTGCTGCAAAGTCCACAGGGTAGGGAATGGCACATACATCCATCCCATCCAGGACTGCAAGGAAGCTGACTCTGCAGCCCCGAGGATCCTTCACGGAGAGGATTCCCTCACCCCACCCCACCCCAGCTGTGTAGCACTCTTCAATCCATCCATACCCAGAATAGATCGGAGCACATTCCTCCTCTGAAGTTAAGCCCAGTGTTACATTTTCCTGCACCAACTGCTGCGTCAGTACAGCAATAACTGCCTGTTATGTTCCCGGTTATTTGTCTCCGACTGCAGTTGGATTCCCAAACAAGCCTTTTTTTTTTTTTTAAAGAACAGAATCCTTTCCAAAGGAATTTGTCTGGCGAGTTCCATTCTCGCCCCCAGCCCCCGCACTTCATCAGAGACTTGCAATCCTACAGCTGTCTCATTCCCCTGCATTCATGCAGGTTCTGATTACTATGCGTTCTCTTGATGTACAACTCCTGTTGTGACCCAACACCCCAGAGGCGGAGCAAATAAGCTGAGACGTCAGGGGGAAAAAAACCCGAAAAAAAAAAAAAAACATCCTAGCCATGCAAGCTATCCCTGCGCTCAGCTGCTCCCAGCCCACATCCATGGCTTGTGTGACAGCATCGGAACACAGAAGCCGCGTTGAAATGCAGTTAGCAGTACAGCTGGGAGACAGGCAAAGAGGCGATGGTCCAGTGACGAAAATGCGCTTCCCGTGAGCTTGCTGGTCGACTGCGGTGATTGCTAGCGGGCCTGGGGCTTCCCGTTGCAGCAGTGCCGGGCTCAGTGCAAAAAACCCTGCGGTGCAACTCAGTTTCTCTTGGTGACTGCGGTGTTTTTCCTCACCTTTTTTCTCCCCCTTCCCGTGTCCTGTTCTCTAGGATGGCGGAGGCAGAATTGCACAAGGAAAGGCTGCAAGCCATAGCTGTAAGTCTACTTTCATTTTACTTGTTCTATTGTCTGGCAGTGGAAGGGTACCCCGAGTTTGGGGGTTGGGGAAGGCGGCGGCGGCGGGGGTCGGGGGGGGGGGGGAGAGTAAGAGCATTCCAGCACAGTAGCTACCTATGCCAATGCTCTTGAAAAAAGAAGTTTGCAAGGGCTTGCTTTGCCTTATTCTCTAGATGTGTGCATAAAGGTTAGCACATGCATTTTTCTGTCTGTATGCATCCAATAAAACTAAAGTGTGCTTGGGACTGGCGATTTGAATGAGGTGATTTATACGGGGGTTAGAAATGAGATGCTTTATTTAAGGACTGATGGGAGCGGGAAGGAGAAAGAATGGAACGGTTCTAAAACGTTCTCATCCCGTGCCCAGGAATATCTTTGCTTTATGGACTCCGAGGGTGGGGAAACTGAATTAAATCATGATTTTACTTTCCTGCCATTCTCTTAGCTAAAGGAAAAAAAGTATGTGGTTCCCCAAACTGCTAGAGTAGAATGCCATTTCACTGAGCTGAATGTCTGGATGCCATTGGGAGCTCTGAGCCTCGCCTCCCCTTTGCTGGTGTCATATGAAAAAGGGCACACTGAAGAGGGAAAAATACTGCTTATAAAATGGCCCATGCACGGCCATAGCTTAGAACTCCTAAGATTTGGGAATGATATTAGAGTCTCTGCCCTAGGGCTTGGATATTCTATGCACCTCATCTAACTGGATTCAAGGCAATCCCTTTTGGCAAAGTTCAGATACCAGTTCAAAAAAGTTGGGCAATATAGGGTCGCTGCATGTGCTACTTGGGTCTTAAAACGCCTAAATCTGTCCAGATTTTAGCCACTCTTAGACCAGTGTTACCAATGATCAACAGATGTTGTGTTTTTACTATAAAGGCCACAGCTGGATTATATATTTCCCTTGTAGATGAGGGAATGATTACTGCTCTTACAGGGAAGAAAGAAAAAATAGGTCTAATAACATCCCAGCACAGAAGAATCGCCAGAGGCACAGTGGATTAAATATGTCTTCTGCTCCAAAGTTTTCCGGAGGGGAAATATTCATTTTTTGGAGGGAAGTAGTGGGCAGCACTTTGCCAACAAGTTATATTGTTTTTCCCCCCAGAAGGTTTTAAACCATGTTTCTGATAGAAAGGGGCATTAAGGCCATGTTGTTTTACTTCTTAAGACCTCTGGCATGAAGGGAGTCTTTATGGAATTGAAAGTTCCTCCTTCCTAACTCTTCAAACTCAGATTCTACTTTGAGATGCCACTGTTGAATTAAGAGGATTGTCTCCAACAATATTGAGTCTGGAAATTTCAGAAAACTGGAGTCTCCAGAACTTAATAAGCTACGTGGTGCATAAAGTCATTCATTGCTTCAAAACTCCATAGCAAACCAGTGTTGCCAGCATGTCATGCCCTTGATAAGAAGAGATATTTAAATCGTGGTGCTATGTAGATAGCTGATGTTTTGTTATCAATGGCATAATAAGAAGCTGTAACTGTACTTGGCATTGAGGAACAAACTGGGTGAGTTACAGGAATCCTAGATGGAATCCCTGGTGCTGGAAGTTCCAGGCTTCTGCTGAGGACTTACTTCCCATAGTAGTCACATTTTCTGACTTGGCATACTGGTTTCCTTCAGCGAATGGCTAAGCAAAAGCTGACACTCATAAGAAGACTGGCTTTCTGCGCGTGGAGAAAGGCGAGTTGGCAAATACAGGTCCTCTGGTGTCAACTGTCTCAAAATGTGACTGACAAATCCAAGCAGTGGTTTACTTTAGGAAGGAGTCTGGCACAATCTTTGAGGATTTTCTTGTGTGTGTACCCATACATATATAAATATATATTCCTATATATCTCCTATATGGATGCATATATATATATATATCTCCTTTATATGTGTATGTACATAAACATATATACACACACATATTGTTTGAGAACATGTATATTCCTTGTGCCTCAATAATCTGTAGATCTGGAGAATTGTCTGTATCAGTTGCAAATAAGCAAATTAACATATGAATTTTGACAAATACATGCCCCAAACTTTCTAGGATTACTGTCAATGTGGCAATGTGCAGGGTTATATCATTTTGGGGTATAGGCTCATTGATCTCGATATCTAGTTCATAGGTTCTTAACCTGGAGTTTGTCAACTTTTTTTGTCAACTTAAAAAAAATATATTTTTTGATAACGGTATTTTGGAAGAATTATTTTTCTTTATCCCCTGAATTTTGTTGAATGCGTTTAAAAACATTCTAAGAAGTTTATGGGGTTTTTACCATGCTGTAAGAAGGGGCAGTGACTCCAAAAGGGTTCAGAGCTTCTCATCTGTTTTCTGCCACCCCTTTTCTCACCTGCATATTTCCTTAATGCAAATTCAGTCCAAAGGATAGTGCTTTTCTCATTAGGCCTAGGAGGAATAGTGGTATCCATCCACTCCCCCACCCCCACCCCAAGCCTCATCTCTAGAGCCTGGGAAGACTCCCCAGGGAAATAAAGAGAGTGAGATAGTATGGTTAATAGAATTTCTCAGTTGGGAATCAAGAAGGCCTGAGTTTGAATCTTGATGTAGACATTATGTGATCCTGGGTAAGGCATTTACCCTCTCTCAGCCTCAGTTTTCTCATGTGTAAAATAGTACCTACCTTACAGGGTTGTCATGAGGACCAAATGAGATAACATATGTAAGGTCCTTTGCAAAACCTTAAAGTATCCTATAAATGTTCATGATTAAGATAGAAACTTGAGAAGAAATCCCTCCCACCTGGAATGATGTTATATAGATTTCCTCAGGTTCTTGAGGTAGAAGCAATTTCCTTTATTGGCTCAGACAGTATACCAGCACCCTGTGCTATGGACTCAGCCCAGTTTGAAGGGGTGAGAGATAGGAAGGTGGCACTTGGGGATCCCTAGGTGAGTGGATTATGAGTATGACAGATTCACACAAGAAATAATGTATTTCTTAAGCACCTGTTGTGTGTAAGACACTAATAAAACAAGGGAGATTATATTTCATTACCAACAAGCATAGGGGAGATTTAACACTGTGATAACTAATGCTGTGAAATGACAAATAGTCATGTTACCTAAAATAATCAGGTCACATGGTGACTTTGAACAATTCACCTTACTAAGTCAGTCTCCATTTCCTCATCTGTAAAATGAGGGGATTATGTGAATGATTTCTAAGCTCCCATATAGTTCTAAACATATGATCCTGTTATGATCTCAGACAATTTTAATTTCCAAGCAAACCATTGCTTCCCCATCGTCCACCCTGCTCCAGCTGTTTCTAGAAAAAAGATTTTTTTTCTAGTTCTCTATTTGAATCTTTCAGCTTCATTCTCTTATCCTAAGGTCAGAAATGGATTGTTCTTATCTTTATTTCTTGCCAAAACCAAGAAGAAATCACAATAAGCAAAATCATTTAAAAATCTTATTTCGTTCAGTTAGTCAATCAGGCTGTTTATTTTTATAGTCAAACAGACATTTATTAAGTTCATGCTCTATGTGTTAGACATCATGCTTAGCAACAGGGATACAAAGAGAGGCAAAGATAGTCACTGTCCTCAAGGAGCTTAATGGGGTGGACACATGGAAATAACTGTTGGAGACAAGCCATCGACAATATATTGGAGACAATCAGTAGAGGACCTCCACTTTTCTTTTTGCTATGACTCTTTAGCTGAGGGGTTCATAATGACCTTTCCTTGTTTTAGATGTGAAAGGTTTGGTCTAAGTATGGAATGAACCCCAAAGACAATTTCAGGCCAAGAAAGTGTCTCTGGACACCATGTCTGTATCTTTTCCCCATGAGCCGTGTGGGTGATTCAGAATTCCTGAGGGATGAAGTTAGAACA
Organism: Petaurus breviceps papuanus; assembly: GCF_028583685.1. Lineage (NCBI taxonomy): Eukaryota > Metazoa > Chordata > Mammalia > Diprotodontia > Petauridae > Petaurus > Petaurus breviceps. Next base: position 397,626 of record NW_027187171.1, read on the forward strand.
CTGCTAAGCAGCCTGACGTAGACCCTTGGCATGAGGAAACCATGAAGCCCACTGGTATTAGTGGTAAGCTGGGGGCCCACATCCTGTTACAAATATTCCAAGATTTGGTTCAGTGGATGTTAGCCATCCTATGTCAGTTGTATCTTAATGAATAACGTTTGCATTTTGAAGAGGCCACTGAGACCAAATGGAAACCAAATGTAGGGAAGGAAGTGTGGTGTCTGAGCTTTGAGAAAGGATGACAAAAGCATCCCATTCCATCCCATCCAAAACTGACTTCCCTCCCCCTCCTTCCATTGAGTTATGATATAGCTCTGGGGTCAACTTGGGAAAATTCATTCTGGGGAAAAGCTATGAACATACAGGCTGTAATGCCCTTGGGTTATAGTAGATCAATAAAGCCTGAGAATTAGAGTGTGCTTAAAGTGTAAATTTGGAGCCAATTTATACTAAGTTTTGTTTGGTTTTATCACTTATTAAGAGAACACTGTATACATAGCACTTTCCTAGGAATTGTAAATAAATACAGAGCAGTCCTGTTCTCAAGTAGCTTGCAATCTCTTTGGATACATAGACATAGATACATCTCAGTTTAATATTCAAGAAAATTTACAAAGCTATAATGTTAATGGGTTACTAAAATAAAGACCTATGTTTTTCATACTGGTATTCTTTCAGTGTTGTTCACAGAATGCCAAGATCACACAGCTTCACAGATTTAGAGATGGAAGTGAATTTAAAAGTCATCTAGTCCAATCTCCTTATTTTACAGATGAGGAAACTGAGGGCTAGAGATCTAAATGACTTTGCACAAGGTCATGCTGGTAATCAGTCAGTAAACATTTATTAAACACCCACTATGTGCCAGGCACTGTGCAATAGAAATTAAAAAAAATGAATTCCTGACCTCAAGGAGCTTACAGTCTAATGGGGAAAGCTGAAAGGAATGGGTCGAGGAAAAGGAAGAATGATGGAGATAACCAAAGGAGTGAAGCCCAGTAGGAAATGAAGAGATGGTTGCCCTAGATCCCCTCCTTTAAAAGAGGTTTTGGAGGTCATTGTCCTAATGGTAGCAAGTGGCAAAGCTCAGACCTTAAACCAGCTCCCTCAACTCCAAATTCAGGGCTCTTGTATGATTTCCTGTCATGGAACAAACACTACAGTCTCTAGAGAATTGAAAATGAGCATCACCCAAGGTCAGTGGATATAGTGAATGATGGGCACGATCAAGTTACAACACATTTCATAGAAGCAGTGGAGAGCTGCTTTCCAGAATGTTCATGGAATCCCTGTGGCAGACATGGGAGGGGATGCACAAGAGGCTTGTGGGATAGATAGGCATGAGCAAGGAGATCTTAGACCAATTTGAGTAAGTGCTGAGGTAGTGGAAAGTATAGAGGTGGATAGTATTATTCAGAGAAGTCTTTCAACATGTGAGTATTAAGTAGTATTTTTAACTAGTAGAAAAGATGGGAGAAGACATTGCAGTTGAAGGGAATGAGAAATCCAGAGATGTGAAAAAAAATCAATATGTATGCAGGGTTGTTGATGAGTAACAATAAATGGAAAAAATGGAGTAGAGATAAGGGCAGTTAGTGGAAATGCTATACAGAAGAGTTTGAATTCACTAAGCTAGGAAACTGAGATATGCAAAGTTGTTGAGCAAGGAAGTGGTTGGATAAAAATTTTTTTTAATTTTTTTTGGGGGAAAAATAATGTTTGTCTGATTTTAATTTTTTTTCTGATTAGTATTGGGACTATTTCTTTAATATAAGACCAAGGTGATAGTTCATCAAGAAAAGATTCTAATTCCTACTCAAATAAAAAAAAAAGTTTGATTAATCATAGGAAAAAAGATCATTAAAAAAAAGTTCTTTTGTAATAAAGCAATAGTTTAGGGAACATTTTTTAGTGAAGTCACTGACTTTTGACCATGTGAAAAACATGAAGATAGGCATGTGACTTCAGATACCTTGTGGCTGGACAGTAGTAGGTATCCAGAGTTCATATAAATATTTAATTTAGTAGTTTAATTGTTCTCAAAGAAAACAAGCAATGTGAACAGTGCAGAAAGCAGAAATAGGGTTTGCAATTTGAACCTTGCTGAATGTTTGCAATCTTGATACATGAGAAATGTGCATCTCAACATTCCAGGCCTGAGTCTCCTGGGAGCAAACACCATCAGCCATAGTGGACTCTGTGGTGCACTGAGAATCATAGCTGCCATCTGAAATCAACCAAAGCCAAGTATATATTGATTCGGTTTTGGCAGCATTTGAAGACAGTCAATTCTCAAAGCCAATTCTCAGGAGATGTGAGCATTCCAGTTTCCAAGTTACCTGGCACTACTTTTCCCTAGAGCTTTCTGCATTTTATATTGCATTTGCTTAGGGTATCTGTAATATGATTGAGTTCAAAGGGCTGTTGGGGAAAATAAGGTCTAAAAATGTTAGATGATTTTATGCATGGTAATGCAGCTCAAATTTAGAACCTAAACTCAAGTCTTCTGGCTCCATGGCCAGTGTTTTTTTCATCATCCCTTGCTGCCTTTCACAATGACTAGGTTGGTACCTTCCACTACTGGATGGAAAGGAAAAGGAAAAGAGAATGGAAAACAATGGAAATTTAATTGCCATATTTAAATATTGGAAAGACTGCCATAGGGAAGAGAGCTTATTTGTACCCAGGTCTTATCTCCCCATTATATTGTAAGCTTTTTGAATACAAGGACTAAATTTTACTCCATCTTGTATTCCCAATAACTTGAGCATAGCAGACAATTAATAAAATTTTGCCAGATTTTTTATTTGGATTTTTGTAGGTTCAGAGGCTAGAACTAGGATCAGAGGGGAGAATGACAAGAAATCTATGAATCAGTGTACATTTATTAAGCACTTGGTAAGTGTGAGGCATTATATGGGGCATTAGGAGTACAAAGATGAAAAAGGAAACAGTCCCTGGCATAAGGAGCTTACATTCCACCAGAAAATGTATACACGTAGAAGTAAATATAAACATTTATGCAAAAAAAATAAAATGAGTTCATTGGGTTGAGGGAAGGAAGCCAGGGATTCTAATGGGCAGAGAAAAGGTAGGAGTTCATTTCAGGCATGGGTGGGGGGATACACAGATTATACAAAGGTGTGTCACAGAGAAATGGAAGGAGATGGGGTGGGGGGGGGGAGAGAGAAGGAGGGAGGGAAAGAGAGAGAGAGAGAGATTGAACCACAGAGAACATGTTGTGGAATAGGGTTTGATAATACCAGAAAGGTAGGGTGTAGCCAAATTATTAACAGCTGTATCTGACACAGATATTTGCATTTTATCTTGGAGGCACTAGAGATTTTTGAGCATGGGAGACATGTTAAAATCTATGCTTTAATAATATCACTTTCTAGAGGACCAGCCCTGGAGTCAGGAAGACCTGAGTTCAAATTCGGCCTCAGACACTTAACACACACACACACACACACACACATACACACACACACAAACTAGCCGTGTGACCTTGGGCAAGTCACTTAACTGCCCTCCGGTAAGCAAAAAAAAAAAAGAATATCATTTTCTTAGGTCTGTGGAAAGTGAATTGGATAGGGGAGACAATTGAGTTGTGGAGACCAGTTAGGAAGCTGTTATAGTAGTCATTGTGAGAGGTGATGACAGCCCATACTTGGTTAGGTGTTTTGTGAGTGGAAAGAGAAGGATGTAAGAAATGTTGTGAATGTAGCATCAACAATACTTGTCAGTTGATTGGACAGAGAAAGCAAAGAGTTGAATTTGAATTCAAGGTTGCAAACCTGGATGACTGGAAGGAAGGTGTTGCTGTTGGCAGAAATAGAAAAATTAGGAATATGAGTTCTCTCTTGAGAAAAGCCATGCTTGAGATGCCTTTGAGATCCAGTTGGAAATGTCTAATAGGCAGTTGGTATGGCACAGGAGTTCAGGAGAGAGACGGAGGCTGGATATATGTCTGGGAAGCATCTGCATAGTGATAATAATTGAATCCACAGGAACTGAAAAGATCACCTAAGAGGAAGAATGTAGAGAACAAAAAATAGAGGTCCCAGGACAAAACCTTGTGATTACACCCAGAGGAAAATGTTTGTGACATGGATTAGCAAAGGGACCTGAGAAGAGGTGGCGAGACAGGAAGAAAGAGAACAACGAAGGAGACAAGTCTTGAAAGCTCAAAGAAAAGCCTACTCATGAGGAAAGGGAGGTTAAAGGTCTCTAATACTACAGAGAGGTCAAGAAAGGTGAGAACTGAGAAAAGTTTACTGCATCTGGTAATGAAGAGATTGCTGGTAAGTTGGGAAATTGGAGGGAGCAGTCACGGTGATGGAGTCAGAAGCTATGTTGCAAAAAGTTGAAGAGTGAGAAGTGAATGTATGTGGAAAGTGTTTCTTAGAAGTTTAACTTTAAAAGTGAGAATGACTTTATGAGATGGTAAAGTCAAATGAAGTGTTGGTTTGTTTTTTAAGAATGGGTGGTGGAGTGGGACCCAGGCATGATTATCATAGCAACACAAAGGACAACCTCTGCTTACCTACTGGTTTCCTCTGTGCTGGGGACAGTTTACCAGAGGGGTCTAATAGGAATGGGGTCAATGGAACAAGTAAGGATTGGCTTTGATGAGAAGGGCCACTTTTTCATCAGAGACTAGAATAAAGGAGGAGTGAATAGGGGATAAAGTCAAGGAGTTTCAAGATATACCATAGGAAAGAAGAGGGAAGAGGTGGACTAATTGAAAGAAATTTATGGTCAGTCAGAGAGAGGAAATTTAGAATTCTTAATGATGAAAGTAGAGCTATTTGGGGGTTATAGTGAAATCAAGTGTGCCACTATCCTTATTCAAAACAGCAGTACAGATGAAAAAATGGGTGGGCTAGATGTTCATGAACCATCTTTTTAAAGATTCTTTAAAGAATTTTCCCAGGAATCTAAGTCAAGTTCACTGTCCTATAGCATGCAGATTATGTTGTTTCCCCTGTTTTGACAGTGAGCATATTTGCCCTTTCCCAAACCTGTACTTTGCTTGGTTTGGACTCCAGGAACATTATACCCACACACAGGATCAGCTGATTACCTGAAATCTCTGCGTCATACTGATTCGGTTTTGGATACTCAACACTTTCCACTTCTTGATTGGAGGAGCAGAGGGTGGAGCACTGAACTCCTCCCAATGTCTTTCTTTACAGAAAGCTGGGATCTTGACTTTCAGCTAACTCTCCATTTTTCATCTGTAGCTGTGCTTAATTTGCAATAACATGTGCCGGACCCTCCCTGGTACTCCATCCTTTCTAGTTTCCTTTTTGTGTGTTGTCTTCACCTATCTGATGATAAGGTCCTTGAGAGCAGCACTGTTTTTTTCTTATTCATATCAACTTAGCACAGTGCTTGTCACATAATTAATGTGTTTATTGAGTTGTTTTGAAAATGAGAGTTGAGAAAAGCAGAACTTGGTTCAGTAGAAGGGATTTAAACTACCCAACAATGGAACGGGCAGCTTCAGGGAGCAGCGAGTTTTTCTTTCATTTTAGAAGAGGACCAATGACAGAACTGGGTAATTTGTTAACTTGTTTGTGAATTGGGTTTAAATAAGGCACAGTTGCGCTTCCTGACTCCAAAGCTTGCCCTTTAACCCCTCTGCCAACTGTTAATTCAGGCAGGCGATTCTGGAGAAATAGTTAATCTCTGTGTTCAAACAGAAAACATAATTTAGTTTCATTTAAATTAAATTAATTTAATTTAAATAATAAGTTACTGAAAATTTTTAAAAAGCTTTTTAAATTCATCAGACATTTATTAAATGCTTACTGTGTGCAAACCACTGGGGATGCAGAGATTTTAAAACAGCTTAACCCTTATCTTCAAGGGGCTTACATTCTATTGTGCTGGTCTTTTGACTTAGGAAATAATTTTTAGAAGATACTGGAGCTGTGTGGAACTATATTTTTAAAAAGATGCTAAAATTATCTACTTCTACAAAATCCTAAGATTTCAGGGGAATAAGAGGGTCTGTGAACTTGGATGAAAAAAAATGCATTTTTATTTCAATAAAATTTGTTTCCTATTTATAATCCTATATGTTTAAAAACATTTTCCTGAGAATGGACTCATAGCTTCACCAGACTGTTGGAGGTATACTTACCACAAAGAAGGTTAAGAACCTTTGATCTAAGATGTATTTACTTCATTGATTCTGACTTTGAGCCACTTTACTGTGTTCATTTATTAGGCTCCTCAGGGAGCAGTCAAAACTGTGGAGCTGAGAATCGGTTCAAGGTATCATTTCTAATAGTTGCAGCTGCCAGTTGGCATAGCCTTACGTACAGGAATGATATGGCTTTTTACCAACAAGCCAACAAGAGCTTAAGTTTGGGAAAAGATCATTGAAAGCCTTGAAGTTTCATGTGTTAAATGCTTCAGCAAAAATGTTAACAGATATCCTGGGAACGCTAAATGGGTGGAGGTCAAGTACCTCAGATGGTCAAAGATTCATTTCAGTTCCAGTGAGCATTTATTAAGTACCTCTTGTATGCAGAGCATTGTGTTAGGTGCTCTGGAAGATAATAAGCTGAAATAATAGAGATGATACTCAAGGCAGGAAGAGAAATCAGATATAACTATAATAGTAGTTAATTTTCGGGGTGGGAGGATAGTTCTGAAGTAACAGTTTTTCTGGTAAGGAAGGATTACTACCAATATAAATTGGTAATCGGTAATTTATAATCTTAGGGAATTGCCTTTGTACTGAGGAATAACCTGCTCGGGATAGCTAGTACATATCAGAGTAGGACTTGAACCAAGATCATCCTGAGTCTATCTGTTATACTAAGCAGCCTCTCCGTCGTAACAATAAACTGCATTTGCATAGTGCTTTATGATTACTCAGGGCTTTGGTCCCAACTGCCCCATGAGATAAGTGGTATATATCCATTCTGTTGTTGTTCAGTCTCTTCATGATCCCATTTGGAGTTTTCTTGGCAAAGATACTGACATGGTTTGTCATTCCTTTTCTAGCTCATTTTTACAGATGAGGAAACTGAGGCAAACAGGGTGAAGTGACTCACCCTGAGTCATGCAGCTTCTAAGTGCCTGAGACCAGATTTGAACTCAGGTCCTCCTGACTCTAGGACTACTGCTCTATTTGCCATGTCACCTCGCTTACCTAATAGAATCTGCAGAATTCCTGTTCTGCAGATGAGGAACCTGAGAATGAAGCCATATTTGGAAGCATGATCATAGAATATTACAATAAGTTTGATAATTTAGATATATATACATATACACATATATATACAACACACACATACATATACATACATACCATGTTTCCCCGATAATAAGACACTGTCTTATTAATTTTTTTGGACAGAAAAACACCAGAGGGCTTATTTTCAGGAGAGGGCTTATTTTAATGAACATTGACAGCAATGACATGTGACTCCTCTACAATTGCTTTCTTATACTCAACAGTATAGCTCTTCCTTTTTGTACTCATGTCTGGGGGTCAAAACAGACAGAATAATAAAATTATGACCATCAGTCCTTCTTTTCACTCCATCATGCCCCCTGAGTTCTTCTTTTTTCCTCCATCATGCCCTTTTTATCCTCCATCATGCCCCCTCACTCCCGCTTACATACCGGGTTTTTATGTTGTCCTGCCTCAGCTCTCCTCCGCAGCACTGCTCTCAATGGCGCCAGCAAGCAAATCACTGGGGAAGAACAGGATGACGCGCTCACTGCTGCAGCTCTGATTGGATGCAGCTCGGAGCGCGGCATGTGTTTCAGGGGCGGGGGAGATGGTGCATACAGAGGGTACCGTAATGTAGCGTGTAGCGCAGGGGATCACCTTCACTACAGTAGCAATCTCAATAGGGCTTATTTTCGGGGGAGGGCTTATTTTAGAGGAATCTTACACAGTAAGGGGAGGGCTTATTTTCGGGATAGGTCTTATCGGGGAAACACGGTATACACATATACATACACACTATATATTACACACACTCATATGTATGTGTATCTGTGTGTCTATGTGTGTCCTAAATTCAAATCTTCTGGGCTCTCTACTTTGGGCTTTTTCCATGTTTCCTCTCCCATAATAATACATCACAGATGCCTTAAAGAGGTATAAAAATAAATTAAAAGCCAAACATGATACAAAACAAAAGATCCAAGAATAAAAGTTGTTACTCTTAGGGTGTGGGGTAAATTAGGAAGAGCTTCATGGAACAAGTAGCATTTCAGGTGACTTCGAAAGGGAGGGTTAGGCATTCATCAGTTTGGTGGGGAAGCCATTACAAGCATAGGGAACAGCAGGATCAGAAGTGCACATGTGGGAAAGCTCAAATTATTATATATCAGTTCTGCTACAGTGCTTGCTTTAAAATGTGAATGTGTTTTAACCTGATTGATACGTTTGAGAACATTTGGAGCATAAGAGATTGAATTTACTTCTGTTCAATTTCTTCTGTGAGTAAATAGAGAAAACTCAGAAAACTGCACTACTTTTCAGTAAATCATAAGCTGCAACCCTTCTGTGGCCCACTGGAGGACCAATTTAGTCATACAGCCTATGGTATGGGCCAGGCAGCCTCCTGATGGCTGCCATTTATTGTAATAGTTATGTTTTTCTTAACCATTTAATGTGTCTAAAACTGTGCTACTGTTTTTATTAGGTTCCCTATCTTTTTTAAATATGTCACTGACAAAGTTTGGAGTGTTCTAGGCCTATAATCCCATTTCCCCTATAAACCTTGTGGTTTTCATTTGTGCAGTTTTGCATAGTGAGGTACTTTTTTGGGGAACACATTTATCATCTTATAGCAGTACTAAATGTCCCTACACGTCCAATTCCATAATGAGCAATAATAAAAGATAAGACTGGCATGGAGTTGATAGTACAGGGGTATCGTATTGTGAAGAAACTTGAATGCCCAGCAGAAGGAGTTTGAACCTGACAAGAGGGAGCTACTTGAGATTTTTAAGAAATGACTTAAATAGCTCTGTGAATGAGAAAAATTATTCTTGCAGTAATATGAAGGATTGGTTGGAGGGGATAGAAAATTTAGGGAAGAAAACCTGTTAGGAAACTATTCCAATATTTTTGGCAGGTGTAAATTAGGGCTTGCATTTTGGTGATGGCAGTGGTTATAGAGAAGATTTGAAAGATGTTGCAGAGTTGGAATTGCCCAGATTTAGTAACTGATTGGATAGAAGAAAGGAGAGAGAAGGAAGGGTCAAAGATAGTAATATTTTAGTCATGTGAGACTAGATGAGGTTCTACAGCCAGAAATATTGAAATAAAGAAGAGGGGCCAGTTTAAGGAAAAATAGAGAAAGCTTGGTTGCTTGAGATTGCTAGAGTTTGAGATTCTGGTGCCTTTGAAGCTAAGGGAGAGAGTATAGAAAGTAAAAAGAATTGGTCTACCAGGTCTCTAATGTTGCAGAGAGGCCAAGGAGGATGAGGACTGAAAAAAAAAGTCATGAATTTGGTGATTAAGAATTCATTAGTAAGGGCGGCTAGGTGGCGCAGTGAGTAGAGCGCAGGTCCAGAGTCAGGAGGACCTGAGTTCAGTTCCAGCCTCAGACACAACACCCACGCAAAAAAAAAAATCTAGCCGTGTAACCTTGGGTAAGTTACTTAACCCAAATTGCCCTCCAAAAGGAAAAAAAAGAAAAGAATTCATGAGTGACTTTTGGGAAAGTGGGTAGTTAATCCCATCTTCATCTCAGAGGGAGATGATGTATCCCCCCAGCATAACACCACTTCTGCTGTCTCCCCACCCTTTCATTGCCCTCTCTGTCATGCTAACAACCAATCTCCTCCTCCCTTCTATTATAATCTATTCCATGCATCCTTGGGGTTAAGAGGTGGGACCATATAGTCTGTAAAATCATGTAGGGGGAATTATTATAAGTGATTAAATTATTCCTCTGTAAACATTTATATAGTGCCTACTACATATAAGCCCTGTGCTAAGTGCTCCTTAGATATTTCTCATTTGATCCCTACCCTGTGAGGTACCTGCTATTATTATCCCCATTTTACAGTTGAGAAAACTGAAGTAAACAGGTGAAGTGACTTGCCCAGAGTCCTAGTATCTGAGACTGGATACGATATCAGATCTTCCTGACTCTAGGCCCAGTGTTCAATCCATTTTACCATCAGCTGCCTTACACTATCACATCTCCCTGTGGGTGTTCAGTAAATCAACTTTGCCATAATAACTTTGCCAGCTTTACCCTTCCCTTAACTTTTTGCTGAAATTATATTGGTTTAGTTACTATGCTAGGTGGGTGGGATTTTTGTTATTTTTTGCCTTCTAAATTATAACCAAACAGTCATTTGAGTGTTCATTTTATTTTTAAATTCAAGACTGAAATGTGAAACTTTGAGAGCTAACAAAAAAAGCTATCCTGAAAATAAAAACATATGTTTGAAAACATTAACCCTTTTAATGGTAGATATGTGGTTTTCTTAGGTGCTAAGAGTTTTTTGATAAGTGGAATGTTTTAGAGTCTGATATTCCAACATGGCAAAAAAGAAATAGGCCAAAACTATAGGACCCTGGTGAGGGGTGGGAGGAGTGAAGGATATGGGTTGTTTGGGGATTTAAGGAAGATCAACCTAGTTCATTTATAGAACATTTTCCAAATTGATTTATTGATGTTAAAGCAAGAGAAACAGTGAAGACAAAGATATACTTCTGCAAATGGTAGCACCCATGTGTATAAGCACACTTATCACTGGGATACATTTTCTTCATAAGTCTAACAGGTGGGTGGCCTGTCCTGCTGGGACCTGCTAACTCTCCATAAATGGTCCGCAGCCTATCAGGAGTACATTCTTTGATGCTCAAGAATAACAAGATATATATACATATAGGTATGCTTTACAAATTAACCAATCCATGGCCAGAAAACACTATGTACCTATGAATTTACCTATCAGAAGTAAGTCCATCTGTGCAGATACAGTTTCTTTTGTGTTTAATGGGCATACCTAAAGATTGATTAGTCACATGGGATCTTGTGTTCACCAGTCCTCCTCTGGGGGAAGGAGCCAAGTCTTGCCACACTGGCTAAGGAGAGGATGCCTGGCCTAGTTGTACTGACTGGAACAAGCTGAGTCTCTCTTCAAATTGACAAATTGTGTTTTTTATACTTGGCAATTTCGAAATCAGCTTACAATGCCACAAAACACAGAAAAGGTGGTATCAAAGGCACAAAAGGAGAACCTTAACCTACAACAGTTGATCTTTTTTTTTTTTTTAAAGCAATCGGGGTTAAGTAACTTGCTCAAGGTTACACGGCCAGTTATTTCTGGGTGTGGTGCTGAGTATCTAAGCCTGGATTTGATCCAGGTCATCCTGACACTGGAGCCGGTGCTCTTACTCACTGAGCCACCTGGCCGCCCCTAAGCAATTGGGGTTAAGTAACTTGCTCAAGGTTACACGGCCAGGTGTTTCTGGGTGGGTGCTAAGTGTCTGAGGCCAGGATTCGATCTCCAGGTCTCTCTCAACACTGGAGCCGGTGCTCTTACTCGCTGTGTTACCTGGCCGCCCTAACAGTTGATCTTTAAAAAGTCCTTTAACCTTTGCCAGGTTAAGAAGATCAAATGAGGTAATATTTGTGTTTCTACCTTTCCAAAAATGGAATATTATAAAGTTAAAATAGAGTTCTGTTTTTAAGATTTGCAGTTTTCATCTAATTAGTCTAATTGCTTAGAAAGCACAGTACTCTCCACATAGGAGATCTTCAATCAATATTTGTTGAAGGAATGAAAGAGACAAAGATTTGAGTTTATTGCCCTTTAAATGGCATTTTTTCCCCCTCCATTAATAAGGTAGTGATAGGCAAATACCAGGAAACGAGGCAAACAGGTTTAAGTGACTTGTCCAGGGTCACAAAGGTAGGAATTTTTTGGCTCCAGATTTGAATTCAGGTGTTCCTGACTCCAGGTCTAGTACTCTCTCCTTTGCACCAATTAGCTACCCTCAAATTTTATTTTATTTTTTTCATTTACAAAGGGATATTTATTTGAATATATAGCAAGAACAGATGTACAAATATTGTCCCCCATATATCTGAGAGCCTGTCATACTTAATATAATTTCTACAAAGCACTTTCCCAATCAAATTCACTCCAGATGTGTCATGGCTGACACATGTTTGAGTGTTGATTTTGATAGATAGATAGATGACTTTGAACCTCTGCTACTACTGGGTTGGCCCAGGTAGGTCACATAGGACCTCACCTTCGGGCTTGTGGATTTCATAGTCTCACAGATTTCTAGTGGCTCACTCTGACCAGTCAAAGCTAACAAGGTCATAGCTGTCTCCAGTATTCCTTTACCTGTGTCAGACATTGCTGGTTTCCTGGGCTCAGTTGTGTGGATGCCACATTAGAAAGGATATATAGAACTTGAAAGGCAACCAGAACTGAGTGGCAGCAAGATGATGCCATGCAGGGATTCATTGAAAGAAGTAGCTGTATGACCTTGGGTGAGTCACTTAACCTTGTTTGCCTCAGTTTCCTCATCTGTAAAATGATCTGGAGAAGGAAATGGTATAGCACTCCAGTATCTCATCCAGGTCACAAAAAGTTGGATATGACTGAAAATGACTGAACAGCAACAACATACATATAGGTCTATATCAGTATTGGTATTGACATCAATATAGATATAGATAAATACAAAATGAATACAAGGTGGTTTGAGGAGGGAGGACACCAGTGGTGTGGTGTGTGTGTGGGGGGGGGGGGAAGGATAATCAGGAAGATTCCTGTAGAAAGTAGCTTTTAACCTGAGACCTGAAGGAAACCAGAGATTCCAAGGAGCAGAGATGAGTAGGGAATAAATTCCAGGCACAGGATACAGCTAGTAAAAGGAAATAGATGAAGCAAGTAATGTAAATTCCAAATAGAGGAATTTATGTTGGATCCTAGAGGTAGTATTAATTATTACCTAGAGGTAATAAGAAGCAACTGGAGTTTATTGAATAGATTATTGAAGAGAGGAGATGAGAGTCAGACCTGTATGCTAGGAAAATCACTTTAGTAACAATATCAAGAATATACTAGAACATAAGGGCCTTAACTAACATGGTGAATGTGTGGATGGAGAGAACAGAACATGTATGAGAGATATTATGGAGATAGAAGAGACAAAACCTGGAAATTGATTATATGAATTGGGTGAAAATTAAGAGTGAAAGATGACCTCAAAGTTATGAGCCCCAGTGACCAGAGGAAGACCTGAGTTCAAATATAGCCTTTGACACTGACTAATTGTATGACCTTGGTCGAGTCACTTAATCTTTGCCCCAGTTTCCTTGACTGTAAAATGAGGGTAGTAATGATATTTACCTTGCCAGGTTGTTAAGATCAAATGAAATTATATATAAAATATTTTTTTAAGCTTAGAAAAATGTCTGGCACTTAGTAGGCACTATATAAATGCATATTCCCACTCCCATCCCCTTCTTTTCTTCTCTGATAGACTAAATTCCTCTAAAGGGAATTTCAGGTAGTTGACAAGCATTTATTTATAACCTGTTATAGGCCAGACACTTTGTTAAGCCATAGAGATATAAAAGAAAAATATAAGAGATATAAAAGAAAACTCAGTCTCATGGAGGAGGTTCAGAATTTCAGAAGAGGGAGGTTTTGAGGGCAGAATATAATGAATTCTGTTTTGTTCACGGTTTCTGTACCGTTGTATTGACTGTCCTCTGTGACAGGAATATATTTCCTCCTCACAAATGCCCCTTGGAACCCTAGGTTTGCTTAGAGGCTCAGCTCACTTAGTGCCGCCTTCTTGAAGCCTTTCTGATCATCCCAGCTGCTAATGTCCTCCCTCCAAAAAGAACTATGTATTAATGTTGACTTTCAGACAGCAATGGCATATGCAGTTCTAAATGTCTAATAGGCATTTGGTGATATAGGACTAGAGGTTAGGGGAGACACTAGGGCTGGATGTAGGGGTTTGTCATCGTTAGCATAGAGTAAATAATTGAACCCATGGGACCTGATGAAGTCAGTAAAGACAGAAAAAAAAAGATGAGGGCCTGGACCAGAGCCTTGAGGAACATCCACAGTGGTCAGGCATGACTTGGATGATTACCAGCAAAAGGTTATTGATAAGCAACAGCCACGCGGGTAGGAGAGCCAGGAAAGGGCAGCATCATGAAAAGACAGAGCATCCAGTAGGAGAAGGTTGTTTAACATCATTAGATGTTTCAGAGGGATCAAGAAGGATGAGAATTAAGAGAGGATGTTCAATTTGGCATTTAGGGGTGACTGTTAACTGAAGAGAGCAGTTTCAATTCAGTGATGAAGTTGGAAAGCTAGATTGAAAAGGGTTTTCTGTGTGTCATTGGATAATTCACATAACCTTCTCTGGGCCACTGTTCCCTTATATATAAAATAAAGTAATTGAAACTAAATTATCTCTAAAACTCCTTCCAACTAAGAAATTTTATGATTTCTTTTCAAGGCAAAAGTATCTTTATTTAAAAATATTAGCATATTTCCAAGGAAATGGGAAAAAATATTTGAACACAATATTTTATCAATAGATTAAAGTGAAGTTATAGAAAGAATACTATATGTAGAATTTCAATTCCAAAAATTGCTACCAGGGGAATGAATTAAATTAAATTAATTTAATTTAACCTTAGTTTCTTCATCTGCGAAATAGAGACAAAAGTACCTGTAATAATTTACATTAGAGGGTTATTCTGAGAAATATACTTGATATTATATATACACACACTATGTAATTATATAATATATACTCTATAATTGGTTATATACTATAAAATTATGTAATATATACTATATAATTTGTATTACATAGAGTATATAATTATATAACATTGTATATAGCATGTAATTATATATGCTATATCATTATCTAATATTTATATTATATAAGTGACATGCTTATATAATATACAATTCATGTTATATATAATTGATATAGAATATGTAAAATAAGTATATATGATAAAAATATAGTATATACAATTGATACATAATATATAATTATATATCATTATTATATATACAATATGATTATATATTATATGGCATATAATTTATATTGTATATTACATAATATGTGGTGTGTAATACTATATAATAATATAATATTATATGGTATATAATTTATATTATACATATTATAATATATAGTGTTTTATATCATATCTATAATTGATATATACTATACTATATAGTTAATATTATATATACTATATAATTATATATAGTTTATAATTGATGTATATACCATGTGTACTTTATATGTAATATGTAAACTAAGTATATATAATATATATAATTGATATTGTATACTACATAATTATATAATAAATCATTGATTATTATATTATATATTATATAGATGATTATATTATAATGTATGCTATATGTAGGCTATATATACTATAATAATAGCATTTTATATGGTGTATTATACTATAGTATATAATTGGCATATATACTATATAATTATATGTAGTATATAAATATGGGCTATAATACAAGAACATTACATGGTTCACTGCAAAGTTCTTAGTAGAGAACCAAATAATAATTTAGAGCAGTGTTAAATTGCAGGCACTTAGCATGGAGATGGTTTCCCTCTTGCTGAATTTAAGAATACAGCTGATATACTATCCTTTACCAGGTTTGAAGTCAGACCTGTTGTACAGGATTGAGCCAGATGGTAACATGTGACGTTCAGTGAATGGCCTGTTTCGGTTTCAGCTAGATCATTTCCACTTGCCTTGCTGAGACTTTAAGTCCTTATGTTGTTGGGTTTTGTCTTGTTTTTGTTTTTTTGTTTGTTTATTTGGTTTGTGGTTTTTGTTTGTTTGTTTGTTTCAAAGAAACTCACTGGAATCACTCCAGTCTGTGCAGGGTTGGGATGGTAAGGCAGAGGAAGGACAAACAGAAGTTTTGGACAAAAATCATCCCTGGCCCTAGAATTAATTGTTGGCTTTGGTTTTCCAGAAAACATTTCTCCAGTGATTTAATTTGTGATTAAGAAATATAAAGAGACTTTTTAACCTCAACAAAGTGAATGTCTATTTCCTTATTTCAAGGAGCACAGTAAAACTTCTTTAACAAATTCTTTTCTGGGCCATGTCATATACTTTACATTTATTGATGTGGTGGTTTTTTTTTTTTTAACTGCATTTTTTCTCATTATGTTTTGGCTTCCCAAGTCAAATGCATGTTTATATTTTAAAATCTGAATATCTGATATTGTGCTAGTTTGACTAGACCCAAAATGGCATTGCATTTTAAAACAATCCTGCTTTTCCATGGAGAGGGTCTGGTACAAAGGAAGGTCTAGAAATTAGACATACTGGACTTGACTCCAGCAGGAATAACCAGGCATAAAAATGGCAATAGGAGGAGGAGTTTTCTAGAAATTTGAAAATATTTGAAAATGCAATAGATGGTCAATTAAGTCAATGAAGTTCTCAGCACTGGAGATTTTCAAGGAACAGTTTTGATCACTTCTTGTCAGGGAAGTTTTGGGACTTTTGACTACCTTTTGACTCTGATTCTACAGTTTATCCTAAGATTATTTTGATGTGTCTTTTTGCTTTTCCGCCCAAAAATCTCTATTCTCAAGAATAGTGTGATGTGACTGCCAGAAAAGGTTAAGAGATCTCAGGCTGCTATAAGAGAGGCATAGCTTCCAGGAATAAGGAGGGGATAGTCCTGACAGATATTCTGCCTTGATCAGACCACATCTGGAATATTATTTGAGGTCACTGTTTTTCAGGAAGAATGCTGGTAACCTAGGCAGTCAGGATGGTGAAGGACATAGACTGATCTGCTATTTGAGGGTCAGTTGAAGGAGCTGAGGACACCTAACAGAGAGAACAAGAAGACTTGGGGAACATGAGCTCTGTTCTCAAACACTCAAAAGACTGTCATGTGGAAGAGGGGCAGCCAGGACAGCAGCTGCATAGTTTAAGGAATAATGACTGTGGAGTCCAAGTACCTGGATTCATTTCCAGACTCTGATGCTTACAAACTGTGTGATTTTGTCAGGTCAATTAACCTCACTCTGCCTCAGTTTCTTCACCTCTAAAATGAGTGGGTTGCACTTGATAATAATACCAGCTAGCTTTTATATAGTGTTTTCAAATGAGATGCGCACTCTCTCTCTCTCTCTCTTTCTCTAATTTGATCCTCAAAACAACCCTGTGAGGGAGGTGTTGTTTTTATCCCCATTTTACAAATGGGAAAACTAAGGCAAATGGAGGTGAAGTGTTTTGCCTAGAGTCACACAGGTTTCAAGTGTCTGGCACCAGATTTGAACTCCAGTTTTCCTGGCTTCAGGACCAACACTGTCTACTTGCCAACTGCCTGCTTGGCAGACTTAAGTTGTAATGAGGATTTCCATTTGTATATAGGTTGGACTAGTTCACTGAAATCCTTTTCAATTCTTAAATCCTGGGATTTCATAGAATTTGAAGTCTGGCAGGTATCTTATCTCAGGTCCTCATTTTATGGCTGATGAAACTAAGACTCAGGAGAGGTTAATTGATTTGTCAAAAGCCCTACCACTGGTTAGTCACAGAGCCGACCAAGCCTTGGTTGAGGAAGCAAGAATCAGAAAGTCCGAGGAATGGATAGTTTCTACTTTTACCTTCTGTGGAAGCCTCTATAGAGTCAGCCTATATCAGGGAATGTGGCATTGACCTGCAGGGTGCAAATAAGCTTCTCATCAATTTCATCTCAGGTTCAAGTAAAGATTGCCAGTGGCCAATCTTAGTACCAACCTTTCTGAGTAAGGTCAAGCACAATATCTTTGTCCCCTTTACATTTTTGTTTCTGTCAAAAATGTTTCAGTCTGCCTGGAAGTGAGAGAAGGGGACTTTCATAGACACATATTTCCTAATTTTTTGAAAATCAGAAGAGCTACTTAAATCACATAACTAAAATTAATAATAAATATCAATAATAATACATAATAAATAATAATATATAGTATAAATAATAAATAATACAAATAATATATAGTACTTGAAGGTTTGCAAAGCACTTTATGCATGTGATACAAATAATATTTTTTAAGCATCATTTGATTCTCACAATACCCCTGTGAAGTAGTACCCATTTATTAATGTTTATTGATTGATTGATGTAAGTTTATTTACTGATTGATTGAAGACAAGCACTATTTTTCTCATTTTACAGAAGAGAGAGGGCAAATGATTTGTCTAGGGTCATATAGCAAGTTAATGTCTGTAATGATAATTTGAAGATCTTCCCTGTCCCTTAATAAGACTAAGGGAATTTGAAGACCTTCCCTGATTTGAAGATCTTCCCTGCCCCCTACTAGGGTGAATGTAATCATGTGGAGCCTGTGGTGGGAGGAGTTTGCTGAAGGGTGGAGCAGAGCCCACAGGAAGCTAGGTGTCAGAGTAACTACACAAGCAATTAGGCTTCTAAGTGTTTGTGGGAAGGCTAAAGGATGGTGTAGCTTCATGCTATGCTATGGTGTATTAACTTCTTTGCTTCTATGATGGATTTGATTTTCTGGTGTTGGGATTTGGTTTTCTGGTGTCTGAATAAATGTTTTGCTTTTGTCTTCCATAGAGAGAGTTTATTTTATTTTGTAATTGAGAACTATACTGGCATATTTACAGTTGTTGTAGGTGGTATGAATATTGCGTCGGCACAACATTGTTTGAGACAAAATTTGAACTCAGATCTTCCTGACTCCAAGTTCAATACTCTTAACTGGTATTTTTAAAATTAATATTCCTCTTTATTACAGTAATCTTTCAGTTTTTCTCTAAATACCATCTTATTTCCCATTCTTGTTTTCAAACCTTAGTATATATTTCTATTCAGAATCACAGATAAACACACTTTGTTATGCCAGTTAATTCATTATCTCTCTAATAGCAGCTAGATGGTTCAGTGACTGAGCCTGAATCAGGAAGATCTGAGTTAAAATCTAGACTCACATGCTTAGTAGCTGTGTGATTCTGGTCAAGTCACTTAACTTCTGTTTGCCTTAATCCACTGCAGAAGGAAATGGCAAACCACTCCACCCTCTTTTTCAAGAAAACCTTCTGGACAATTAAGGTCCATGGGGTCATGAAGAATTGGCTGTTACTGAACAATAAAAATAATAACAAACATTTACATAGTGCATTAAAGTTTGCAAAGGGCTTTACAAATATCATCTCATTTGATCTTTACAACAATCCTGGGAGTGTGAAATCTAAAGTCAGAGACATAATTTCTGGGTAATTAATTATTTTATTAATTATAGCTATTGAATAATCAATCAAAGAGTGGTCATTGAGCTTTCTAAATGGAGGCCTCTCCATCCTTATATGTCCTTGGAAGAGTAGGTGTTTCTGTTAGGCAGCAATCAACTCTGATTGATTAACAATTAATGAGAAAATGAATATCATAATGAGAGGTGGACCCATTCCAGTGAGGGTCTGGGGCTCTGACTTTGATTATACTCTTACTTACTACCCAGACCACCCCCTACCTTGGGCAATTTAGACAAAGGGATTTTACCCCCAATCTTCTCCCCCACCTAAAACTGGAATATGCAGCCAGAATTCACCTAGATTAGATTCTCTTTGTAAGGTATTCTAATTGGATGGAAGTAACAATTTCACTTAGTTAAAATGGTCTGGGCGGAGTAAATTTTTGGGCAAGGTCAGTTATCTTCTTGAGAGATTGAACTTTGAATGAGGAAATAGGAAGGAAAAAAACCCTGGATTCTACCCACACCCCTCCCCCCCCCATATTAATTGCTTATTAATATAAGGGAGAAATAATAATTTCTTTCAGAAAGTAGGTGCTATTATTACTCCCCACTTTACAGATGATAAAACTGAGGGTGAGAGAAAGTCAACAAGTATCTTAGACAACATTTGAACTCAGGTTTTCCTGACTCCAAGTCTAACACTTTATCCATCAGGCCAACCCTTTAGCCTTTGTGCTACCTAGCTGCCTCTGGTGTATATCGAAAGAAAACATGCTTGATTATAGCCAATTCTTGTTCATCTTTCCAAATCACCAATAGCAAGCACCATCTTCATTTTACTCCATTCTAATCCCAGGTTTGTTGTATTGGCTGCAATCTGGAAAAATCTCACAATTTCTCCTAGCCTTTTTAGGCTGTGAGCCTAGGAGTAGGGGGAATGCTATTGTTTGATGTTCTTTTAAATTCAAATCATGACAGCCTCAGCCTCTGGCCTCAGGTAAGTGTTATTACAGTAATAAAAGGAGCTATTCATCATGTTCTTTCATCTGGCTTTTTCATCTGCCTCATAGTTCTGCTAAGTAGCAACCAGAAAGGCCTTCTTGCTGCAGGGGCTGTGTCGTCCTTCCTGGCTTCACCCTTGGCTTGGGGGAGCCCCACTTCTAGCTCAGTGAGGGCAATGACCCTACCATGGGGTCAGGAAGTGTAGTCTCCACTTTATATTGAAGGTTTTCTGGGATTAGGAATGCCTGCTCTTTGTTGGCCTTTTTGACTCCCATCATGCTCTCTGTGTAATTTCTTTTAACCCATTGATTAGCCTCTAGGAGATTCAAAATGTGAGTGCTAGACAAGAACATAACCAACAAATCCTCTGCTAATATACCTACCATCTCAGCAAAGCCCTTGTCCTCCTTACACATCTTTTCATTGTACTTTGGGTCACCTACAATTCTAATTCCTTGGAAATCATGGTGTCCCATATTTCATAGCCATATATTATCATTGGGAGAAGACTGGTGTTAGAAAGATGGGCACTGCTGTCAGGGAACAGCCTCAGGTTACCAAAAGCACAGCCCCCAGTTTCTGAATGCAGTCCAGCCTCCTGTCTTCCTCCTAGGGAGTTCTGGGTCCAGCTCACTCATCAGAACTACCATTTTATGCCAACCCTCTGCCTGCCCCTGCTGAAGCTCCAGAAATAAAGCCATTTGTTTAATGTTAGTGGATTAGACTATATGTCTCCTGCTTCCACCCCACCATTCTGATTCTCTGAATGGAATTCAAATTTAAAATGTAGGCACATCTGACAGCTTAACACTAGAGAATTTCAGTTTAAGTTTTGTTTTTTAACTGAAAAAAAAAAAAGAATGGCTCTTTAATTATTCAAAGGTAGTATTCTGGTGCAGATAATGCATGGTGGGAGGAAATCACATTATTTGTGTGTATATGTCTCACACACACACAGAGTAGCCACACGGGCAAGGCTACATTCTTCATGAAGGCCTGGGTTTGATCCAGCCTTGGTCAGTCTGAGCAAATAGTACAAATCCTCTTATTTTGTACACCCTTTAAGATGTGTGACCTTCCCTACTGTGAGGCAACTTGTATTCTTGTGATTAGACTGCTTTTGATAATGTGTCATGTTTTGTTTTCCATGAGTAAAATCTCCATTGGGCCAATTTAAAAAACAAACAACCAACTCTCTATATGAAAGTTCATATTGACTTCTCAATTATAATACAGGAACTGGGAAGCATATTGCTTTTCTTATCTATAAACTCCAATCTCTAGTCAGATTGGCTCTATTCTAGAACCCATAGTCTAGATGGACAAAGGTAGAGTCTTTATTTAGTAAATTACATTGGAAAATTCAGTTCCGATAAAGGAGGGTAATGTTAATTTATTAATGGGGAGGAAAAAGAAATGAATGAATGAAAAGATAAATTAATAAATTCAATTTGGCTTTTCAATGTAAGAATAATTTTAAGTTGTATCACTGAGAATATCTCTTCCATGTCTAACAGTTATAATTACTGCTGGACCTATGCCACAACTGGGTTCAGTCTTAGGGGATCCTGACTTGTAATGAAAGGGGGTCAGGTTCCTTTCCTTATATTCTTTGGCTTTTTCCACCCCATTCTCAAGGGCCAGTTGGGAGTAGTTAAAAATGACAGCAGGAAAGGCACTTTGACTTCTACAAAATAAGATATATGGGCACCTTTTCTTTTTCGATGTTCACTCCTTCCTTGGTTTCTTTGAAAGCACTTTGGTGATTCTCCAGACATCAGATGTTTTAGCACCTCTTCCCAACTCCTTGGTGTTCATGAAGTCTCTGTCCCCTCCCCCTTGACCAACTCATGAACTCCTCCAGCTTCTGTTCTTATCTATACAGAGGACTCCCAGATCTCTACCTCTTTCCTAAGCTCTAGGCCCATATTTACAATTGAACATTTCCATTTGAGTGACCTATTGACATTTTAATCTCACCCATCTAAAATTAAACTTATATTCTTTCTCCCCAAATCTGTGCCTCATTTTGATTTCTCTGTCCCCTCACGCCCCCCCCCCCCCCCTGGTACCATCCTTTATCTAGTGACCCTTAATTCCAAATCTTGGAGCCATTTTTGACTCTTCTCTCTCATCTCCACTTCCCATCTTCAATCAATTATCAAGGCTTGTCTTGTTTACCCTTGTAGTATCTCTCAAATCCATCTTTTTTTCTTTTACCCTGCTACTATCAAAAAGCCAATGTGATATGGTAAAAAGAGGTCTTGATTAAGGTCCATAGGACCTAGTTTCACATATAGTCCCTGTGACCTTAGGCAAATCATGACCTCTTTGTGCTTTAATTTCCTCATCTAGAAAACAAGGGACAGAAAGCTGTGGTGGATAGAGACCTTGCCTTGGAATTAGAAAGATCTGAGTTGGAGTCTTGCCTTTAATACATAATGATTGTGTCACCTTGGGATAATAATTTGACATCTAAGTGCCCCAGGCAGCTCTAGAAGACTATAAGTTATTGAGGGTTGAAAGTCTGCATGGATAAAGGGGTTCCCTTACAGCGACTTGCTCATACTGGTGAAATCACATAGAGATTTTTTTTTTTAATGAGGGATGGGGAAAGTGTAGATCCAGTTATCTTTCTGTTTTGTTTTGTTTTGTTAAGCAATTGGGGTTAAGTAACTTGCTCAAGGTTACACTGCCAGTTATTATTTCTGGGTGTGGTGCTGAGTATCTGAGCCTGGATTTGATCCAGGTCATCCCAACACTGGAGCCAGTGCTCTTACTCGCTGAGCCACCTGGCTGCCCCTGATCCAGTTATCTTTCAGTCCTTTCCAGTTCTAAATCCTGTGGTCCTGATACTGGACCCACCTGTCTTGAATTTTGCAGTAACCTTCTAATAGTACACTGCTTAGCTTTCGTCTCTTCCTCCCTCAATGCAATCTTCAAACTAATACCTAATCAGTGTCTCTGGTTCAAAGGTTTGATCATGTTTCTCTTCTGCTCAGAATCCTCCAATTCATGACAAAGTACCTAGGGTGAAACTCATGGCTTTCTACCGTCTGGGTCTGTTCTTGCTGTCTCTGTTCCAACTCCTCTCCATGAACATTGAAAACTGGATTACTGACTTTCCTCTAACCATATCCTACATTCCATGTCCTCTGTCTCTGCTCACACCATTCTCTAGTTCAGCAATGTCCTTCCCTCCTTTTGAAATCCTACCCATCCTTGGCAAACTCCAACTCAACTCTCACCTCCCACCTGATGTCTTCTTTGATTCTTCTAGTCAGAAATGATCACTTCTTCATTGATCTTGACATGGTTTTTGCTTCTTTCAAATGAATGAGTGGGAAAGCATTGGTTAAGCATCAAAAGCATTGTGCTAAGCTCAGTGGAAAATAAAGACAATTCCTGCTCTCAAGGAGCTCACAATCTAATGAAGAGACAACAAAACCAGGAGGTTTCTTATAGACATATTCCACTGTTGCTGTTCAATTGTTTTTCAGTCATGTCTGCCTCCTGGTGACCCCACTTGGGATTTTCTTGTCAAATTCTCTTGCTTTGCTATTTCCTTCTCCCGCTTATTTTACAGATGAGGAAACTGAGGCAAACAAGGTTAAGTGACTTGGCCAGGGTCACATGGATTTCTAAGTCTCTGAAACTGAATTTGAACTGAGGAAGAATATGAGTCTTTCTGACTCCAGGCCCAGCACTCTGTTCACTGCACCACCTAGCTGATGAGGTATGGGCAGTGGGAGCCCCCTTAGGAGCTCTCCTTGAGTCCTTCAGGTACAGGCTCTGGGAACCTCCCTTGGACTTTTGATTAAATTGTCTCATTTGATGAGGCATTTGCATGAGGGAAGGAGCCTTACATTGCGGCTGGGCCCAGACCTCTAGCCTAGTTACTAACAACTACCTCTACCCTAGTTCCTAGCCTAGACCTCCATTGTTCATCTGCTTCCCACTCTTGAGCCTATCAAAGTGTTAATCCACCCTTGAACTGGCCTAGCCCACCATTGTTTGTGGTCTCCATGTGGCCTTCCACCCTTAATCACTCATTGACTTCCTTAACTCCTCCTGAAGACCCTCCCCAAACTCCTCCCCTAGACCATCCCTGGATTCCTCCCACAGTCTTCTGTATATAAGACCCATCTTGTCTTCATGTTTGTGAGGGCGCCATAGAATGACCTACCATAGATTTACTCTGTGTCTAATGCAAGCGAACTTTTAATAAACTTTACTTTTCTTTGGCTGAGAGAAGACTTAAGTCGAATTCATTTGGCAAGACATTTGGCAAGACCCGGCGTGTTGGTATTTTGGGGTCTCCAGAGCAACCCTAGCTCTGTGGGTAACCTCTTCATAGCTGCCCCTTATCTTCCATGGAAAATTATAAATTGTGACTGTATTATATCCCCTCTATTAGAGCAAAACAAATCAATATATTGGCCATGTTTGTTGATGCATGTTTCATTCTTCTGTAGTTCACCATCTCTCATGGTCTCTCCTCTGAATTTACCATTGGTTACTGGCTCAGTGTTCTGAAGTCTTTCAGTATCATTTTCCTTTAATAATAATAATAGTGATAACTAACTTTTCTGTAGCACTTACTCTGTGCCAGACTTTACAATTATTAATTGATTTGATCTTCAAGGTAACCCTGAGAGGTAGGTGCTATTATTATCCCCATTTTTATAGTTGAGGAAACTGAGGCAAACAAGTTATATGACTTGCCCAGGATCACACAGCTAATGTGTGAGACTGACTTTGAACTAGGGTTTTCCTTACTCCAGACCTGGCCCCCTATCTTCTCTGCCACTTAGTTGCTATTATTATGACCTGGTTTTGTTTACCTGGCTCTGCACCAGTTCATACACGTCTTCCAGAGTTTCTCTAGACTCTTCAAGACATTTCCTGTGGCACAATAATATTCTGCTGCATTCATGTGCCATAGTTCATTCAGCTGTTCCTATCAATGGACATCCACTTGTCTTTCATTTCTTTCCTACTAAATAAAAGATTGCTATAACTGCTTTTTAAAAAATGTTTATGAGACCTTTCCTTCTGTCTTTGACCCCCTTAGGCAATTTGACTGGGTAGTGATGTCATTGGGATTGTTATTTGTCCTTCATTCTCAAAGAGGACCAATGACATCTGGAGAGTGATGTCTTGACTCCCAAGGTAATTGGACTTAAGTGAAGCCAGGCTATGCAAAGTCATCAGCCCCACTCTCTCCTGCAGTCATCTGAGTTGAGTGGCAAGACATAGGTCAGGACGATTGGATGTGGCCCCAGATGCAGTGGGAGACCTTGGCCTTTTTAAGCTAAGATCTTTGTCAAATCTCAGTTTGTCTGAAGCAAACACCCATTCATTTAAGGCTAGGTAAGAATTTAGGCAAAAGATAGCCTAGTTTTTCTATTCAAAAGAGTAGATCTGGGAGGGGAAGACCCTCAAGTCCTCTGGCCAGAACAGAAACAATTGCTGTTTACATTTACTCTGAGCCTTCAAACCCAAACAATGAACAAGTGAGGCTTGGGCTGGGACCTACTATTTGCCAGAAGTGAGAGATTTGGCTTTAAAGGCAGAGTCAAGCAGCCCCATTTAAATCCCTCCCAATGAATTATATCAAAGCCTGGGGGTCACTGGGGCAAAGATTGTGTCCTACTCATGTTGGATATAACTACTTTTCATCAGCCAAGCACTGTGCCTGCATGTTGCTCTCTCTGCTCTTAGCCTCTGTCACAGAGCCTCACAAGATCCAGAGGCATTGGATCCAGGTCACAGCAGAGGTATGTGACCTG
Organism: Petaurus breviceps papuanus; assembly: GCF_028583685.1. Lineage (NCBI taxonomy): Eukaryota > Metazoa > Chordata > Mammalia > Diprotodontia > Petauridae > Petaurus > Petaurus breviceps. The sequence continues at coordinate 423,693 of NW_027187171.1, forward strand.
CATTAGAAGCAACAGACGCCCATATTAAACACGAATATGATTTCATGTTAACCACTCTATCACCCAAGCACAGCGACTCTAACTAGTCTGATGTGAACTGTACTCCTCTGAGAAGATGAGTAAAATAATTCATTTGAATTGACTTGGAGAAGTTTCAACTTACTGATGGAATTGTTAAGGTTTGGGGTCAGAGGTGCTTGAGACCCCAGAATACTGGGTCCTGCCAAATGACTTTGACTCAAGCCTTCTCTCAGCCAAAGTAAAATAAAGTTCATTCAAGATTCACCAGAATGGGTAGACTCTTAAGGAACCTAAGTATTTGTGACACTTGTGTTGACAAGCAGGCCAGAATAATCTGACACAGACTGAGTCTGAGCTAGATTGAATCTCAGCCCCTTCATGAAGGCAAGATGGATTTTATAAACAGAAAGACTATGGGAGGGATCTAGGGGTAGTCTAGAGGAAGGGTTTGGGGAGGGTCTTGAGGAGAAATCTAAGGAGGATCTTGATGGGACTGAGGTCAGACTCCAGGAATGGGATTAAGGTTGGGAAATAGCTGAAGGCTACCTGGAGATGACAGACAATGGAGGGCTAGGCTACTTTAAGGCTATCAGGTTTGGGTATAGATAGTTTGATAAAATCAAGGATGGGAAGTAGCTGGACAATGGAGGGCTAGGCCAGGTTAAGAGTAACAGAGATTTGGGCCTAGTTATAATGGAAGGCTAATGCCATCAAAAAAGGTAAATGCCATCAAGTGGGAAGTTTCAAGGGGGTTCTTGGAGCCTAAATCCCATCAGAGTAACAATCCTACCTCAGTGACAAATTTAACTTGCCTTTGGTTTTTTTTTTTTTTAAGCAATCAGGGTTAAGTAACTTGCTGAAGGTTACAAGGCCAGTTATTTCTGGGTGTGGTGCTAAGTATCTGAGCCTGGATTCAATCCTCAGGTCATCCCGACACTGGAGCCCATCCCGACACTGGAGCCAGTGCTCTTACTCGCTGTGCTACCTGGCCGCCCCTTGCCTTTGGTTTTATATGTAACCAAAAGGATATGGGAAAAGATGTTCAGATGCATTAGTAAGAGCATGTCCTGGGTATCAGGAATCTTGACCTTGATTCCATCACTGACTTACTTTGTAACCACAGACAAAGAACTTAACCTCTATAGACCTTTGTTTGTTGACTATTTAAGAATCCTTTTACCTCTAAAATTGGTCCAATTTCCATTGTGTTTCCACTTGAAAAGAGAGCTCTTATTGAAGAAAGCTCCTCTTCCAATGTGGATTATCCACTAATAATTTTAGATTTGAGATTCTTAACCAGAGGACCATAGACCACTCCTGTTCCCCGTAGTAGCTATGGATTTCAGGAAGTCATTGAACTGGTGTGAAAAATATCTTTATTTGTACTATGATTGATTTTTTTTTATTCATTTATATTTAAAAACTTTCTTTTCAGAAGGAATTTCACTAGCCTACCAAAAGCATCCATGAAGCCATAAAAGGTTATGAACCCCAGCCTTAGAGCATCACTCCTAAATTTATATATTCTAAATGAAGATTGGTTCTGAGTCACCCTGAAGACTCATACAAAAGAAGAGAGATACAAAGTTCTATTCTGGGCCCCCAATTACAGCTTTGTGTTTTTTTTTAAATAACATTTTATTTTTTCCCATTTGCATGTAAAAATAATTTTTAACTTTTATTTTTTAAAAAGTATATTTTATTTCCCCCCTCCCAACTACATGTTAAAACAATTTTTTAAACTTTTTTCTTTTTTAAGTTTTGAGGTCTATATTCTATTCCTCACTTCTTCCCTCCTCTCCCCCCTTCCTGAGACCAGTAAGCAATCAAATATAGGTTATACACGTGCAGTCATGTAAAACAAAAAACATTAGTCATTTTGTACAAGAAGACTTGAATGAAAGAAAGTGAAAAATAACGTGCTTCAGTCTGTATTCAAACAACATCAGTTATTTCTCTGCAGGCAGATAGTATGCTTCATCATTAGTCCTTTGGGATTTCTTGGATCATTGTGTTGCTGATAATAGCTTGCATTCACAGTTCTTCAACAAAAAATACTGTTTTTACTGTGTATAATGTTTTCCTAATTCTGTTCACTTAGCTTTGCATCAGTTCATGTAAGTCTTTCCAGTTTTGTTCTGAAATCATCCTGATTGTCATTTCTTATAAAACAATAATATTCCATTACAATCATATACCACAACTTATTTAGCTATTCCCCAATTGATGGGCATCCCTTTGATTTATATTTCTTAGTCACCACAAAAAGAGCTGCTATAAATATTTTTTGTATAAATAAGTCCTTTTCCTCCCACCCTTTTTTATGTCTTTGGGATATAAACCTAGTGGTGGTATTGCTGGGTCAAAGGGTATGCATAGTTTCATAGCCCTTTGGGAATTGTTCCAAATTGCCTGCCAGAAGTAACATTCATTCTTTAAAAATTTGGGTTCCAAATTCTCTCTCTCCCTCCCTTCCTATCTTCCCTTCCTGAGGCAGTAAGCAATTTGATATAGGTTATACATGTGCAATCATGCAAAATATATTTCCTTAATTGTCATGTTGTGAAGGAAAATACAGACCAAAAAAAAAAACCCTATTAAAAAATGATATGGATTCAGATTCCATCAGTTCTTTCTCTCGAGATGGATAACCTTTTTCATCATGAGTCCCTTGGAATTGTCTTGGATCATTGTATTCCTGAAAATAGCTAAGTCATTCACTGTTCATCACTGTACCATATTGCCATTACTGTGTACAGTGTTATTTGTGTTCTGCTCATCTCATTTTGCATCAGTTCATGTAAGGTTTTTCTGAATTCATTCTGCTTATCATTTCTTATAGTACAATAGTATTCCATTACAATCATATACCACAACTTGTTCAGCTGTTCCCCAATTGATGGGCATCCCCTCAATCCCCAATTCTTTGCCACCACAAAAAGAACTGCTATAAGTATTTTTGCACAAATAGGTCCTTTTCCCTTTTCTTTGATCTCTTTGAGATACAGCTATTGCTGGATCAGAGGGTATGCACAGTTTGTTCACCCTTTGGGCAGGATTCCAAATTGCTCTCCAGAATGGTTGGATCAGTTTACAGTTTCATCAACAGTGCTTTAGTCTCTGAATTTTGCCACATCCCCTCCATTTGTCATTTTCCTTTTCTGTCATATTAGCCAATCTGATAGTTGTGAGGTGTTACCTCAGAGTTGTTTTAATTCGCATTTCACTAATCGATAGTGATTTAGAGCATTTTTCCCCCATGACTATAGATTACTTTTATTTCTTCATCTAAAACCTGCCTGTTCCCAGTGAAAACTTTCAAGAAAGTAATTTAGTACTTTCTGTCTACTTGAGTATGAGTTTTTAGCAACTACAATTTGGTGGCTTTCACTTAATTCTACATACCTCTACTAAAGTGCTATTCTGATGTCCCAGAATGTAGTCACAGAATTTTAGTAGAATCATAGCTTTAGAACCAGAAAATATCTCAGAGGCCATTTAATGCAATCCCCTTATTTTATGATGAGGACACCAAGGTTCAGAGTGGTTGAATTACTCACAAAGGCTCACACAATAGTATCTGAAGCATTTGAACCTAGTTCTTGCTGAGTCCCAGACCAGCACTCTCTCTGGGTGCTGGTTCTTGGAAGCTTTGTCAGTTGAATGAAAGCTCTGTCAGGTTCCTCTCTATCTGGGAAAGCTTTTTTTAGTGTGGGCCTGGTAACAGACTGTATATGTTTACTATCTGAGATTGAACCTAGCTAAATTCAGATGAATTCATTACTAAACTGGGCGCAGGATGATGAATTTTTTTAGCCATAACAACCCTTGAAGAACTCCTGCTAAGTCATGAGGAGTTGGTGATGTGCAGTGATAGAGGAGAAACACCCATACTATTGAAAAGATTTGAAGTTAGTAGTGGAATACATGTTATAAGGAAATTCAAGGTTTTTTTGGTTTGTTTTTGCTTTTTGGTAGGGAGAAGCAGGGCATTTGGGGTTAAGTGACTTGCCCAAGATCACATGGCTAGTAAGTGTTAAGTGTCTGAGTCTAGATTTGAACTCAGATCCTCCTGAGTCCAGGGCTGGTGCTCGATTCACTGCACCACCTAACCACCCCATGAAGGTTTTCTGAAGGATTCGAAGTCTGATAACAGTTTGTAAGATATTCTTTTAAAAACTGATAACAAGGGGTGGTTAGATGGTGAATAGAGCACCGGCCCTGCAGTCAGGAGGACCTGAGTTCAAATCCATCCTCAGCCACTTAACACAAAAACTAGCCATGTGAACCTGGGCAAGTCACTTAATCCCAATTGCCCTCCAAAAAGCAAAAAAAAAAAACAAAAACCCAAATAACTGCTGTGGGCTGCTCAGTGTCCAGTATTTAGCATGATTCAGAGACGTGAATAAGAAATGACCAGGCCATGTGGGTAGTTCAAGGAAGAATGATGAACTCCATTTATTGATTCTTAGTACAAGGTTTTTATAGAGCAAATGAGACAAAGGAAGGGAACTCAAGTATTCTTATCATTATCTTAGTCTGTCATATCCTGGAAGTAGCACAGAATAGATAATTTGATAAGGATTTGTTATCTAGGAGTAAGTCTTAGGGTAAGACCTTTGATCTAGGCCTCAGGTACCTGCTAATGCAGCCACAGTCATAAACAGATACAATTGAGAGCAAACTTCAAAGCCAAAGCTGCAGTCCTCAAAAGACATCACGTTTAGAGCTGACCACCCAAAGATACCTGAGTGCTGAATCAAATATTTTGACTCCGAACAACTAAAGTCTAGGGGTATAGCCTGTTGGTCTCAGAACTCAAACAACATCCTTTTAAATGCAACCCATATCAAAAGAACTCAGGAGCTAACTTAGTGAAAAGTCGTATCTCAAAGAGGTCTTTGATATTCGGGTCCACTGATATCAAGGTAATTATCTGAGTGCTCCCAACAGATAACAAGAGGCAGCTAGATGGCACAGTGAAGGGAGCACTGACTCTGGACTCAGGAGGACCTGAGTTTAAATCTGACCTCAGACACTTGATACTTGCTCTGTAACCTTGGGCAAGTAAGTCACAACTCCCATTGCCTCACCTCCCCCCTCCAAAAAAATAAAATAAAAACTGATAGCAGAATAGGGGCATATAGTTTGCTTGGGAAACCTTCCATTCCTAGCCCCTAAGTTTTTTAGGGGATATCAGGGGTAGGGGTGGAGAGAGTGGAGTACATTTGCACCAATGTATTTTTGTTATCTGAACCAAGAAAGAGTCCTTTCTTTATGGGACTCCCTTTTCTCATCTAATTACAGCGTGTGTTCCTCTATAGAGTAAAGATTGTTTTATTCTTGCATTTGTATCTCTAGTGCCTTCTTAGTACAGTCCCTGATACATAGTAAGTGCTTTTCCATTCCATCTGGTGGCCCATAAATTAAGTAAATTATTTCTGGTTCTAGAAGTTATGAATTTAAACCCTCATGGAATCCAGCTCTTTCTTTATGAGGGGATAGCAGATCTTTTTAGTGTCTCCCAAGAGGTAAGAGACAAGGGTGATGGGAATTATGAGAATTCAGGCCATCAAGCAGGGAGCTTTTAACTTTAGCTCCCCAGGGGGTAGTCCCTTGTTTATGGAAGATATTGGTGGGGACAGCCCTTTGGTCTAAGAGAAAAGAGTCTGTGGGAGGCGGAGATGAAAGAGAAAACTTCAGGATACTGATAATGATTGGAGATAAAATATTGCAAAGTGTTGCTAAGCTGATAATGTGTGATAAATGTGTATCTTTAGTATGTATGTGTATATGCTTGTATTTGATATCAGACTATGTCTTCTGAGGCACCAGAGATTGGGAATATTAATGTGTACTTGTGTGTTGGGGGGTAGGACTGTCTCAGAAACAGAATAAGCATATTGTGTTCAGTGATTATAGATTAGATATTGTGTGTGATTTTGCTTGGGTTCCTTAAGGTTTATAGGAGTAATAAGTTGTGCAAAACAAGAACAAAAAAAAGTCTATAGGTCCATCATTCTAGTTTTCTTTTCAATCATTAATCTCCCTGTTTAAATTCATTCTTTCAGATATGTCAACTTAAACATTTTTTTCTATTATTATATTTTGTTTTTACATTATCTTTATTTCTGAACATAGGTCTTCTTTCTTCCCTGCTCAGTGAGCTATCCCTTGTAATAAAGAATGTTATTAAAAAAAAAAGTTTAGTGGAAAAAAACAAGATATCAGCTATGTATGATAGTATATACAGTACTCTTTAACCATAGCTCCCTCCCTCTGCAAAGAAGAGAGGTACATTTTTTTTTTTTACTTCCTCAGGACTAAACTTGGTCATTTAGTTTTATTATTTTGTTCTTTCTGTCTTTCATAGCATTCAGTTTCCTTCTTTCCATCTACATTGTCTTAGCCATTCATATAAACTTTCTATCTATCCCCTTGCCTAGTCTACATATAAAAAAATTACTCCCCATTATTGTTGGGCAAGCTAGCCAAAGAGAAGAGAATGTATGTCTAATTTGCACTTGTAGCTTATGGCTCATAATTTAGGTTCATTCTAACCCTTCATCCAGGTCTCACCCACAGTTTAAGGAATCAGACTGCCATATTAAAGGACCTCCTCTTCAAAAATTGTGTTCCCCTCTATTTCTAGAGCCTGGAAAGTTACACTATAGATGTTCTCCCAGTTGTCAGTATCTCTTAAAGACAGAGACCTGATGGAGCTGAGTTACTTTAAAAGGTCTGGATACTCTTTCAGTACAACATTTTTTTTTAATGAAGCTGCTACCTTTTATCCCATTTTTGCCAGTCAACAGAGTCATATAGGTCAATAGCATTCCTAGCCCATCCCAAGCTAGCACCTCTCCATCAAAAGGCAGAAAAAACTCAGCCTTGAGGTCTGATGACACACTACTCAGAGGGACTTCTGCTAGCACTTTGGATAGCAGAGCCAGGATCCAGAAAGATCTCAAAAGAAGGTTCAACTGCAGGAAAAATGGAAAGGTTCAGAAGTCCTAAGGGTTCTGTAGCAGGGTACATCCATCTAGAGTCCTCAGGTTAAATCTAGGTCAGATGAAATTGTCAGGGGTCTGAAGGACACAGAATCAGTGCAGATTGTAAGCCCTAGAGGATTTTAAGAGGTGGGTAGTAAAGCCTGGTGGTCCTTCACCTCAATAGAAGAAATAAATTTGGTGACTCCAAATCATGCGAGAAGGTTAAGCAGCTGTGATGAATTTGAGGTGACCTCTCAGCTATCCTGGATGAGTTCCAGGGGGACCTGGGACAAGGGAGGGAACAAGGCCAGAAGGTCCCCTTCCCCAGAAGGGCAAGGGTGCCGATCTCTCAGACATCTTAGATGTACATAAAGCCTTACACTTGGGTTCAAGAAGGTCATTTATAAGGGCAAAATGAGGAAGACATAACAGTTCATCTGAAAAATATCTGGACTGGAAAGCCCCTATGAGTGAATAGTATGATATAGTGGTCACAAAGGCTAATATGATTTGAGACTACATTAAGAAAAGCATAACTAGGGGCGACTATGTGGTACAGTGAATAGAGCCTTGGAGTCAGTAGGACCTGAGTTCAAATCCAGCCTCAGACACTTGACACATTTACTAGTCATGTGACCTTGGGCAAGTAACTTAACCCCAATTGCTCTGCCCTCCCCCCTCCAAAAAGCAAAAGAAAAAAAAAGCATAACTTAAGGAATAAGGATGTGATAGTCGATAGTCCTACTGTACTCTGCCTTGGTTAGATTAGTTTTATGTTTTGTTCTGGGTATCACATTTTAGAAAGTACATTGCTAATCTGGAAAGTGACCAGAGGAGATGATGAAGAGCCATGAGCCCATGTCATATTAATCAATCAATTAGCATTTATTACCAAGAATGGTTGAACAAAGAGGGGATAATTAGGAACATAAAGGCTAAGAGTAGCATTGTAGTTGTATTCAAACCTTGTAAGGTGCCTTGTGGAATACTCTGTTTTGCCCCAGAGGGTATATTGGAGGGCCTGGAGGACCCTAGGATAAAATGTCAGGGAAGATGATAGTCCTCAGGGCAATGGGCAGGAGTTATACAGGGTTAATCTAAGTTTGATACTAAGAAAAACTTAGGAATTAGAACTGTCCAACCTTGGAATGGAAGAAGTGGTGGGTTCCCCATCACATCAAGCACAGGCTCAGTGATAATTTATCATGTATCTTGTGGTAGAACTTCCTTTTGGGTTAGAGTTGGACTAGATGGCTACTGAAGTCCTCTCAACTCTAGAATTCAGGAATTCTGGGATTCTTCCCTCCCAGGGAAAATGAGATAAGGAAGAAGGCATGTATTAGTATACATGCTGTACCAATTTTGGTTAAGATGGAAACCAGCAAGGTTTTTGTATTTGTAGGCTCTCTGACAGAAGTGGAAACATCCACTCGCTTCCATATAAAGCTAAAAATCCCTTTGGACTTTTCATTCCCCATCACATTCACAAAGACTAAGGAATGTTTCTACGTATCTGAAAGCATGGTGGTATTAATGGAGAGGTTTATTTAGAGAAATGTGTTAGGAGACATAGTACACATACCAACAAGAAGGAGTGGTAGGAAGAAACCAAGCCAGCAGTGGCTCCATGTGCTAAATGATGAATTGTACAATGAGGCCAGGCTTCCTACAGTTTTTCCTCTCTGGCCCAGATAAATGGTATGGGGATAATGTAGTTTTTGGTCTATCTCCTAACTTTTTATTCAATTAAATGTCGTATTTCTTCCATTTTCTATCTGTTTTTATAGCTCCTTTTTTTTTTCTTTTGTATTCCATTAGTAATGTTTTCCCAGACATTAAAAATAATTATTGCTACGGATGGGAAGTGATTCCCTAAAGATTGCCCAGCCATAAAACTAATGTAATGCCCTAAATAGAGGAGGGTGGTCTACATTTAGTAGGGTATATTCTTTGAATGATTTCATCTGTAGAACCTGGTAGGTATATAAATGTAGGAGCAAAGAGCTTCTCCCAAAACCTCCATTTAAGAAGGGAAACCAGGCTAAGCATTTCTCCATTTTCTACCTTGCTGCACTTCTTAGGACTTCCTTATCATGCCCTCTTTTTTTTAAATAAGTCTTGGCATTTACACTCCATCCAGTAATGACACCTCATCATACCTTCTGCCCTTCTGATTGGGGGGTGGAGCTAAGAGCTTTTGTCTAAGACCTGGAGTCAGGAAGACCTGTATTCAAATAAGGCATCAGAGGCTTACTACCCATATGACCCTGGGTAAATGGTAAGTCAGTTTCCTCATCTGTAAAATGGGGATAATAATAATAGCACAAAATCCTCTTCCTTCTCCCTCCCCCCCAGCATTGTTGTGAAAACCAACTGAGATAAATAGCACAGTGTTTGGCACAGAGTAAGCACTTGTTATTGCTATTGTTATTAATTCAGACCATTAAAACTCATTTAACCTCTGGAAGCCCCAGTTTTGTCCTATGAAAAATGAGAATAATAATATTTGTGAAGTTCAAGGGAGATAATGTATTTATAACTCATTTAAAATACCTATCCTTATTTTTAAATTTAATTTTTATTATTTTTTTCAATTATGAAGCATTTATTTTCTCTCTTCTTCCTCTTCTTTGCTCCCCAATTGAAGGACTACAAAAGAAAACCCTTGTAAAATATGCATGATTAAGCAAAGCAAATTCTGTCATTGTCCATGCCAAAAAAAAAAAGATTGCCTCATTTTGTATTTTATAGACATAGACTCTTTGGCAGGAGGTGGGTAACAGTAGCATGCTTCATCTTAAGTCCTCTGAAATTGTGGTTGCTCATTGCAATGATCACCTTCTAAAGTCTTTCAAAGTTGTTTTTCTTTGTAATGTTGTTGCCATTGCATAAATTGTTATTCTGGTTCTGCTTAATTTGCTTTGCATCAGTTCCAAGAAGTCATCCCAGTTTTATCTGAATCTTGAACACTTTAATAAACTAAAAATGCTCATTCTAAAACTTGTTAACTTACTAATAAGGGCTGTTTTTAGTCTCAGTCATTTATTATTGTTTAGCAATACTGAAATCATGCAATTGTGTCTCAATTTATTATAATTGGAGATTATTTTTTTGGTCAATTTTTGATGCATATTATCAGCACTGGAGTATGAGTGCTAACACTGAAGTCAAAGGGCCTGGCTTCAAATCCCTCCTCTGATGTTTATTATCTGTGGGACTTAAGAGAGATCGACCTCCCTGTACCTCAGTTTCTTCATATGTAAAATGAAGGGGTTGGACTGTATCTGATATCTTCTGGCTCTAGGTCTCTGGTTTTCTATGTTCCTGACTGGTTGGTGATTTTCAGATGCTAGATTGTGAAAATTTCAGTGCAGTGTCT
>NW_027187171.1:434094-450782 GCF_028583685.1 Petaurus breviceps papuanus
AATCACCAAGATGATCTGAATGCAAAAGTTGCATAACTGACATCATCAAGGATATGTATGACTGGAAAAAGAGATGGACCCTTCATGTAGTGAGACTGAAGAGTAACATGTATAGACCAGGTCCTGTACTGATAGTCACAAATTAGAATAGGAACTAAAAGAAGGCCTCTTGGGCATTTGGTACAAAAAGTATTAATTGTTAACACATACTCTAGAAAATGCCCTCTCCCTTGTTGACCTACCCTTACCTACAGGTGTTCTGCCCAAAGGAATATAAATTTTCATCACTCAACCCTCTGGGCATTTACAGCCTAGATTTCTTTCTTAAGGATCATGCCTTAAACACAAATCACTCTGGCTCTCAAAGACTGACCAACAATAGGTCCCAGCCCAAACCTCACTTCTTCTTTGCTTGGGTTTTGATGACCCAGAGTGAACTTAATAGCAATTGTTTCTGTTTTGGCCAGACACCTTGAGGGTCTCCCCCTCCCAGATTGATTTTTTTTTTCTTTGACTAGGTAAGAGAGGCCATTCTTTGCCCTATTTCTTACTTAGCCTTAATCACTGGTGTTGCCTCAGTCAAACTGAGATCTGAGAAAGACCTTCATTTAAAAAGGCCAAGGTCTCCCACTGCATCTAGGGCCATCTCTGGTAATCTTGATCTATATCTTGCCACTCTACCCAGATAGCTCAGGAGGAGAGACTGAGTCTGGTGACTTTACATAGCTCCTTAAATCCGATTCACTTGCACATCATGGCATCACCTTCCAGATGTCACAAAGGACAAACAACAACAGTAGCAGTGAACTGTTTATAAAATGCCTACTATGTGCTTGGCCCTGTGCTAAGAGCTTTATAATTACTATTTCATTTGATACTCACAAGGTGGGTGCTATTGTTTCCCCATTTTACAGATGGGGAAACTGAGGCAATCAGAAATCAAGTGACTTGCCCAGGGTCACACAGCTAATAAGTATCTAAGGCTAGATTTGAACCTATGTTTTTCTGACTCCAGGTTAGAGCTCTATCCACTATGTGGAATCCTACAGGAGGGAGCAGGTTGTAATCTGTAGTAGTAGAAGGCATGCCTATATTGAAGGGAATCACAGAGCTATCAAATTATAGAAATATTTAATCATTACCCTGAATTTAAACCATTTTATTAAACAGACATCTAATTTCCACCTTAAGGCGAAGTAGTCTTTTTATAACACATCACATCCATGTCTCTCTGAATTCCTAAGATCATTGATCTTAGCTAGAAGGCACCTCAAGGACATCTGGTTCAACCCTTTCATTTGATGAGGAATGAGAATGGGAAAATAGAGAAGGAAACTGAGTCCCAGGAAATTTAAGGGTTTTGCTCAAGGTCCTATAAATAGTAAGTACCATATTTGTACCTAGGTACTCTGACTGTGGGCAGCTACGTGGTGCAGTGGATATAACACCAGCCCTGGAATCAGGAAGATCTGAATGCAAATCCAACCTTAAATGCTAGCTGTATGACCTTGGTCAAGTCACTTAACCCTGTTTGTGTCACTTTCCTCATTTGTAAAATGAGCTGGAGAAGGAAATGGCAAACTACTTTGGTATCTTTAACAAGAAAATCCCAAATGTGGTCATGAAGAATCAGCCCTGACTGAACACACTCTGACTACATCTTCCCACCATATGAGTTAATAAAGTATAATTACTATTGTGTTTTTGTTTTTTACTTTTTAGAGGACAGTTGGGGTTAAGTGACTTGTCCAAAGTCACATGGCTTAGTAAGTGTGTCAAGTGTCTGAGGTCTAATTTGAACTCATCCTCCTGACTCCAGGGCTAGTGCTCTATTCACTGCGCCACCTAGCCTCCCTGAATAGAGGGAAGGAGAAGGATAGCTTTCTTTTCTTTTCTTTTGCTTTTTGGAGGGCTACTGGGGTTAAGTGACTTGCCCAAGAGTTTGAGTCCGGATTTGAACTCGGGTCCTCCTGAACTCAGGTCCTCCTGAACAGGCCAGTGCTCTATTCACTGTGCAACCTAGCCTCCCCTAATTACTATTGTTTTTTAAGTCATGCAACTTTCTATCTTATTTATGCAGTAACTGTGTTCCTAAAAAGATATATACAGCACAGCTAGGTGTGGCACAGTGAATAGGACACCACCCCCAGAGGCAGGAGGACCTGAGTTAAAATCTAGCCTCAGACAGTTGACACCTATGAACTGTGTGACCCTGGGTAAGTCACAACTCCGATTGCCTCACAAAAAATGGAATTTTTGTGAATTCTGTTAAATGCAGTAAGAGGCTTCACTGTGTTAAAGAGTCCTGTATGCTATTTAATTTTTTATATAAGGTGGAGGGATCTTTGGTAATAAGATATAATCACCTTCTGATTTAGCTAATAAATTAATTCTTTTAAATGTTGGATTTTCTTTTTTTTTTTTAAGCAATTGGGGTCAAGTAACTTGCTCAAGGTTACACGGCCAGTTATTTCTGGGTGTGGTGCTGAGTATCTGAGCCCAGATTTGATCCAGGTCATCCTGACTCTGGAGCCGGTGCTCTTACTCACTGAGCCACCTGGCCGCCCCTAAGCAATTGGGGTTAAGTAACTTGCTCAAGGTTACACGGCCAGGTGTTTCTGGGTGGGTGCTAAGTGTCTGAGCCCTGGATTAGATCTCCAGGTCTTCTCAACACTGGAGCCGGTGCTCTTACTCGCTGTGCTACCTGGCCGCCCCTTAAATGTTGGATTTTCTTAAAGTAGAACATATAGTCAGTTAACCAGTTGTTAAAATTTTTCAGTGTGAGCATTTACATCTTGGAAATTACCAAATATTATCTACAATTCAGGGTCTGATCTGTTGTTTGGTTGATTGTTCAGACTTAAATTGATAGCAAAAATGTTAATTATACAAGTTAAACTTACAAGTATGTCGAGTACTTTTTCCTCCCAAGATAGCTGATTATTAAACATTTACCATTCTGCCCCTGGGCATCCCTGTATTTGATTCTCTCAGAAAGTCCCAATACCTGTATACCATTTCAACCTTTTTTTCTGTTTTTTCTTAGAGAATATGTCATTTATATTCAGGACTGGAGGATGAGAGCAATGGAAATCAGGCAGAGGGCTATTTTTTTTAAAATGTAATATGCTTTCTGGTTCACTTTCCATTTCCATTTTCTTTCTTTTTCAAAGGAATTTAAGACACCAGAGGATTCTCAGGAGAAAGGAACACAATTTTGAGTGTATTTGGCCTGGGCAGATGTTTGTGAATGGTTAGCTTAGTGGTATTGGTAGAACATTAGGTAAAGCTCTTGTCGTTTTAGTGGAAATAATACCAAACCAGGAAATGTACTTTTGCTTTTGCTGCTGATTTCCTTTGTCAGCTCAGACAGGACAGGATTTAAAGCTGGAAGGAAGGGACCTTAGAGACCATTCTAGTTCAGCTCTTCCTTTTTCGGATGAAGAAACTCCCCCAGAGAGATGAAGCGACTTACCTTCAATCACATGGGTTACTATGGCAAAGTCAGAATTTGAACTCAGGTCTTCTTTTGAAGAACCAGTGTTCTTTCCACCATCTCCCATTGTTTCCTCTGATAAATAGAAATTATAATTTTTTTGGCTTATTGATCTCTCTGGTTTTTGTGGGGATACAGTGAAATAATAGATATGAATATGCTTTCATAATTAGGAGTCACTCATACATACATATGATATAATAATATATAAAAGTAATATCGAGGGTGGAGCCAAGATGGCGGAATGGAAGCAATAACTTTTCTGAGCTCCTTCGTGAATCCAGTCAGTAAACTTTGGAAAGTGAATCTGAACGGATTTCCCAGTTTTAGAATCCACTGGGAGACAAAGCGTAGCAGAATCCAGCCCAGGAAAGTGCCTGGGCAGGGGTAGCACAGAGCATGTCGGGGCTGCAGCAGCTCGGACGAGAGAGTGGACTACAGCAGAGAGAGAAGGAGCCCCAGCCAGCAGACTCACCCACCCCAAGGTCGATTTGCAGCCATCTCACCAGCATCTCACCACGGAATGGGAGGATCCATTAGAGCTGGGTAAGAGAAGGCATGGGGCCACCCGCAGAGACAGCGGCTTCTCCTGGGGCTATCAGCCCCTAGCCTGGAGGTTTAGAAACTGCCTGCCTGACTTTCCAGAGCCTAGGATGACAAAGTGAACACTGGCTGCTCTGATTCCCCTTCCCAGACCTAGAAAACCCAGAGGTAAGTATCCCACCAAGAGTGAAATCCTGAGATAGTGGAAATAGCCTCGGGCTTGGGAGTCATTGAGAAGGGGTGTAACTGAGGCAGCAAGGAGTCTGAAGAGAAGAGGGTTAGGGGTTCCAACAAGCCCTACCTCACCTGACCAGCAAAAGCCTGCCAGAGCAGTAGCCCAGGCAGAAATCTGGAGTGGCCAGACCACCCCTCTTCCACAGAGTACTCTGTAAGCATCAGCATAACTTAACTGAAACACTGAGAGCCCTTGCCTTGGCCTCAATCTACACACCCAGAGGCTAGAGCACACAAAGCCAAAAGCCAGCCACCTAGCTCCCAGTCTGAGAAATTAGGAAGCAGGAAGTTACAATGGGAAGGAAGGAAGCTGAGAAGGAGAAGGGGAAGACAAGAAAATTGATTAGAGCTTATTATAGCAAGCAAGAACAACCAAATACAGAAGACAACATGAACTCTATACTCACACCTGAGACCACAGAAGGAAATATGAACTGGTCTCAAGCCCAAAAAACGCTCTTGGAGGAGCTCAAGAAAGATTTTAAAGGCCTTATTAGGGAGGCAGAAGACAAATTTAAATATACAGTGACCAAACTGGAAAAAAGTTTCACTGAAGAAAACAAATCCTTAAAAAGTAAAATTAGTGAAGTAATTGGAGAAAAATACCTCCCTAAAAAAGGACCTTCAAAAAGTAACCAAAGAGAATAATTTACTAAAAATATTAGAATCAGTCAAATTGAAGCTCAGGTCTCTACAATGCACCAAGAGTCAATCAAACAAAACATGAAGATTGAAAAATTGGAAGAAATTGTAAAATATCTCACTGGAAGAACAACTGACCTAGAGAACAGATCCAGGAGAGATAACTTAAAAATTATTGGTCTACTGGAAAGTCATGATGAAAAAAGCAGCCTGGACAACATCCTCCAAGAGACTGTTAAAGAAAACTGTCCTGAAGTGAAGTCCTGGAATCAGAAGATAAAATAGTTATGGAAAGAATTCACCAGACTCCCCCTGAAAGAGATCCCAAATTGAAAACTCCAAGAAATATAGTAGCCAAATTCCAGAATTACAAGATTAAGGAGAAAATACTGCAAGCAGCCAAAAAGAAACAATTCAAATATCGTGTAACTACAGTAAGAATCACACAGGATCTAGCAGCTTCTACATTAAAAGATCAGAGCCACTGGAATTTGATATTTCATAGGGCAAAAGAGCTAGGAATGCATCCAAAGATTAACTACCCAGCAAAACTGAGCATAATTTTTTAGGCAAGGAGATGGTCATTTAATGAAATAAGGGACTTCCAGACTTTCCTGATGAAAAAGCTAGAGCTCAATGGAAAATTTGATCTCCAATTACAAGACTCAAGAAAGATATAAAAAGGTAAACAAGGAAAACACACACTCACACATACACACATGCACATGCACACACACATGCACGTGCACGCACACATGTACATAACTTGGGATGCAATAAGAGCAAAATATTCACATCCCTATAAGCTAATAACTGTCAATATCAAAATTTATATTTGATTATTATGACCCTTAAAAGGGTTATGCCTAGATAGAGGGTGTGGGTATAAATGAACTAATCTGATGATAAAAAAAAAAACTTATAAAGGGGGTCAAAGGGACTGCAATGGGATAAAAGGAAAGGATGAGACAGAAAAAGGTAAATTATGCCATATGAAGAGGCATAAAAACACACTATAGTAGAAGAAGAGGAAAGAGGGAGAGGAACATCATTTGAACATTATTCTCACTGGTTCTGGTTCAAAGAGGGATTGACATAATCAGTTAAGTTTAAGATTCTAACGTGAAAAGACATGAAAACTCATTAAATAGAGGGAAAGGAGAGGAGCACTGTATGAAATTTACAATCATTGGTTTGGGGTCAAAGGGGGAATAACACTCTGATAAGTACAAAAATCTATTGTGTCCTATAGGCAGTAGGAGGGTAAGGGGGGGAACTAGAGGGGAGGGAAATAGTAGTAAGGGGAGAGGGTAGGTAAAGAAGGGGGGGCGGTTACCAGGAGAGAACACTGAGGGAGGTGGTGGTCAAAAGGAAAATCCTGAAGGAGGGGAAGGGAGAAGGAAAAAACAAAAACATAAGCAGGGGAGGTAATAGGATGGAGGGGAAGGGACAGATAGTCATCATTCCTGTGAATGTGAATGGGATGAACTCTCCCATAAACAGAGGCGGATAGCAGAATGGATTAAAAACCATAATCCTACAAGTATGCTATCTACAAGAAACACATTTGAAACAAAGGGATACCCACAGGGTAAAGGTGAAAGGCTGGAGTAGAATATATTATGCCTCAGCTAAAGTAAAAAAAGCAGGGGTAGCAATCCTTATCTCAGATAAAGCAAAAGCAAAAATAGATGTAATTAAAAGAGATAAGGAAGGAAACTATATCCTGCTAAAAGGCACCATCTAGAATGAAACAATATCATTACTTAACATATATCCACCAAGTGGTATAGCGTCCAAATTCCTAGAGGAAAAGTTAAGGGAATTAGAGGAAGAAATAGATAAATCTAACTTCAAAATAAACAAGAAAGAAGTTAAGGAGGTGAATAGAATTTTAGAGAGGCTAGATATGATAGATCTCTGGAGAAAACTGAATAGGGATAAAAAGGAATATACTTTCTTCTCAGTGGTTCATAGCACATACTCAAAAATCGACTATGTTCTAGGGCATAAAAACCTCACAATTCTGTGCAGTAAGGCAGAAATATTAAATGCATCCTTCTCAGATCGTGATGCAATAAAAATTATATGCAATAAAGGGCCATGGCAAGATAGACTAAAAACTAATTGGAAATTTAACAATTTAATACTAAAGAATGAGTGGGTCAAACAAGAAATTATACAAACAATCAGTAATTTCATTCAAGAGAATGATAATAATGAGATAGCATACCAAAATTTGTGGGATGCATTAAAGGCAGTTCTTAGGGGAAGTTTCCCTGAGTGCATACATGATTAAATGAGAGAAAAGGGAGGTCACTGAATTGGGCATGCAATTGAAAAAGCTAGAAAAAGAACAAATTAAAAATTCCCAATTAAATACTAAATTAGAAATATTGAAAACCAAAGGAGAGATTAATAAAATTGAAATTAAGAAAACTATTGAATAAATAAAACTAAGAGCTGGTTTTATGAAAAAAAAAAAAACAGTAAAATTGATAGACCTTTAGTCAATATGATAAAAATAAAGAAGAAAACCAAATTATGAGTATCAAAAATGAAAAGGGTGAATATACCTCTAATGAAGAGGAAATCAAAACAATAATTAGGAATTATTTTTCCCAATTGTATGCACATAAATTTGACAATCTTAGTGAAATGGATGAATATTTACAAAAATACAAGTTGCCCACATTAACTGAAGAGGAAGTAAATTACTTAAATAACCCCATCTAAGAAAAAGAAATCAAACAAGCCATCAGTGAACTCCCTAGAAAAAAATCTCCAGGGCCAGATGGATTTACTAGTGAATTCTATCAAACATTTAAAGAACAATTGATTCCAATACTCTACAAACTATTTGGGAGAATTAGTGAAGGAGTCCTACCAAATTCTTTTTATTACATAAATATGGTACTGATACCTAAATCAGGAAGAGATAAAACAGAGAAAGAAAATTATAGACCAATCTCCCTCATGAATATAGATGCAAAAATTTTAAATAAAATATTAGCGAAAAGACTACAGCAACTTATTTCAAGAAGAATACACTTTGATCAAGTAGAATTTATTCCAGGAATGCAATGATGGTTTAATATTAGGAAAACCATCAGTATAACTGATCGTATCAACAATAAAACTAGCAGAAACCACATGATTATCTCAATAGACACAGAAAAGACTTTTGACAAAATACAACATCCATTCCTATTAAAAACACTAGAAAGTATAGGAATAAATGGAGCCTTCCTTAAAATAATAGGTAGCATCTATTTAAAACCATCAGCAAGTATTATATGTAATGGGGATAAGCTAGAAGCATTTCCAATAAGATCAGGGGTGAAACAAGGGTGTCCACTATCACCCCTCTTATTCAATCTGGTACTAGAAATGTTAGCAGTAGCAATTAGAGAAGAAAAAGAAATCAAAGGAATCAAATTAGGCAAAGAAGAGACCAAGCTATCACTCTTTGCAGATGATATGATGATATACTTAGAGAATCCTAGAGAATCAAGTAAAAAACTACTTGAGACAATAAATAAATTTGGCAAAATTGCAGGATATAAAATAAACCCACATAAATCCTCAGCATTCCTATATATTTCTAATGAAATTCAACAGCAAGAGATAGAAAGAGAAATCCCATTTAAAGTTACTGTAGACATTATAAAATATTTGGGAATCTACCTGCCAAAATAAACCCAGGACCTATATGATCACAACTACAAAACACTTTTCACACAAATAAAGTCAGATCTAACTCATTGGAAAAATATCAATTGCTCATGGCTGGATTGAGCTAATATAATAAAAATGACAATTCTACCTAAATTAAATTATATATCTAGTGCCTACCAATCAACTTACCAAAAAACTACCTTGTAGAGCTAGAAAAAAATAGTAACAAAATTCATTCAGAAGAACAAATGGTCCATAATATCAAGGGAATTAATGAAAAGAAATGCTAGGGAAGGTGGACATTATACCAGATTTTAATCTGTATTATAAAGCAGCGGTCATCAAAACTACTTGGTACTGGCTGAGGAATAGAGTAGTGGATCAATGGAATAGATTAGGCACACAAGATTCAGCAGTCAATGACTATAGTAATCTATTATTTGATAAACCCAAAGACCCCAGTTTTGGGGATAAGAACTCACTATTTGACAAAAATTGCTGGGAATACTGGAATATAGTATGGCAGAAGCTGGGCATAGACCATTATCTAATACCATATACCAAAATCAGGTCTAAATGAGTTCATGATCTAGGTATAAAGGTTGATACTGTAAGCAGTCTTGGAAAGCAAGGAATAGTTTTGTCAGATTTGTGGAGAGGGAAAGACTTTATGACTAAACAAGAATTAGAGAGCATTATAAAATGCAAAATTAATAATTTTGATTACATTAAATTGAAAAGCTTCTGTATAAACGAAGCCAATATAACCAAGATTGAGAGGGAGGTGGGAAATTGGGAAAGAATTTTTACAACCTATGTCTCTGATAAAGGACTCATTTCTAAAATATACAGAGAATTGAGTCAAATCTATAAGAATATAAGTCATTCCCCATTTGAGAAATGGTCAAAGAATATGAACAGGCAGTTTTCAGAGAAAGAAATTAAAGATATCTATAGGCATATGAAGAAAAGTTCTAAATCACTATTGATTAGAGAAATGCAAATCAAAACAACTCTGAGGTACCACATCTCACCAGTCAGATTGACTAAGATGACAAAACAGGAAAATGACAAATGGTGGAGAGGATGTGGGCAAATTGGAACACTAATGCATTGCTGGTGGAATTGTGAACTGATCCAACTTTTCTAGAGAGCAATCTGGAATTATGCCCAAAGGGCTATAAATAATTGCATACTCTTTCACCTAGCAATACCATTTCTAGGGTTATATCCCAAAGAGATCATAGAAGTGGGAGGAACACCCATATGTACAAAAATATTTATGGCAGCTCTTTTTGTGGTAGCAAAGAACTGGAAATTAAGGGGGCACCCATCAATTGGGGAATGGCTGAACAAGTTGTGGTATATGCATGTTATGGAACTATTGTGCTATAAGAAACAAGGAGCATATGGACTTCATATTTACCAGGAGAGGCTTATATGAACTGATGCTGAGTGAGAAGAGTAGAGCCAGGAGAAATTTGTACACAATTACAGATACAACGTATGTGTGATGACCAGCTTTGATAGACTGGACTCCTCTCAGAAATGCAGGGCTATAAGTCAATCCCAAAAGACTCATGATGGAGAGAGATGTCTACATCTAGAGAAAGAACTAGAAAGAACTGAGTTTGAATCCAGATTGAAGCAAACTACCTGACTTTTTTCTTTTTTCTTGTTTGGTTTTATTTCCTCTTTACCATTTTTCATTCCATCCGATACAACCCGTCTTTATAACCTGACTAATATATAATGTGAAAGTATTTTCAGATCCTGTACTTGATTGTATGCTGTCATGGGGGGTGAGGGGAGAGAAGAGGACAGAATTCGAAACTCAAGGAATTGTGGAATTGAATCTTGTAAACTAAAAGTAAACAAACAAATTAATTTAAAAAGCTATCAATGCTGGAAAATCTTTTGATAACAATAAATACAAGAATAAGTGTATTTTTTCTTAAAAAAAGTAATATAAGGACCTGTTATTAAGTAGGATGACCATTGTAGTGATGGTCACACCCTGTCTGATTCTTCCCTCCCCCAACTTAGAACTCACAGATGTAGTGACTACCACCGCCATAGGTCTCCCTTTGGAAAACTAGAGTTCACAAGGCCTTATCATTGCATATATCTTTAATAGTCATCAAATTAGCATATTTCAGTTGAAGCAAGGCTTTTACCAAGGTGGCCTTGTGTAATGGTAATGTAATTTTGAATTTGAAGATCCCTTTGCGTTGGCAAAAGTAGCAGGTACTTAGCACTTAGTAACTGATAAAGCCTCTGTTGGGGAAACAGAAGGTATGAATTCATGTCGAAGGGGTTGGCTGAAACAGGAAGCTAATGTTGTGTATATATAAGAAAAGCCCCAGAGAGGCACAGTCAGAATTTATTGGGACCAAGATCTGGTGGCAGAGCAGCTACAGAAGAATGGAGAACAGAGCCAGAATTTCTTGAAAACTTGTGGTGGTGGAGCTTCTTCTGAACAGGAGCCCAGGAGCCAGGAGCCCAGAGCCCAGGGGCCAGGAGCGCAGGTGACTGAGGAAGCATGACTGGGATGCTGAGACTTTGTCTGTTTGTGGCTTGGTTGAGCCTTGAATTTCCTGGAGCATAAATGGTGAAGGATCTGACATAGACCAGATCCTGTGAACTTTGGTGTGGAGCAGGACCTACCCAGAGAGCTGGACAAGGAACTGGGAGCTGTCTGCCATTGAACCCAGGTGACAGTCTGGTGAATCTAGGTAGAATTTGGGACCATGAAAGGGGATCCTGGGAATCTGAGAATAGGCCCCAAGTCAAGATGAAAAGACCTCTCCTTGGGTACTCAGTAATTATGGAATTGTAGTTTACTAGTGACCTAAGGGGTGGAGGGTTTTGTGTATGATACTTAGTAATTGATTGCTGAATAAGTGACTGACTGAGTTAACTTAAGAGTGACTATTTTACTTTGAGACTATGTTGTGCATTACATTATGACTATTATATGATTGTTACTGATAAGTGACTGATTGAGTTAACTGAGTTGCCCCATGAGTGGAAGACTTTGACTTTGAGACTATATTGTGATACTGATTGAGTTAACTTAGTTGCCCCATGAGTGGAAGACTTTGACTATTGTACTTTGAGACTTATGTTGTGAATATTATATTGTGATTTTCTGTGACAAGTTGTAATATTGTGAATGCCGTACCTTGATTTTCTGTAAAAGTTTTGCTTTGATTTGTTATGGAATAAATAGAATGATCACTATACTGTGTAATTACAACCTTAAAAGCTGTTCACAGTGGCATTCTTCTGGAAAGCTGCTTGTGCATGGCATTACACCTTGGAAGAAAAGTTAGCTATAAAAACATTTCTCCCATAAATCTGGGAGACACTCTCCCACACATACATATAGTATTAGTGGGAAGTATGATGTGTGTGTAAGTATATGCATATGCATATGTATATGTATATGTATGATACTCTGGAAGAAAGGCACACGTGTGTGATCAAGGAAATTCATACTCTGGCCCTGCATAACCCTGATTTCCTTTCTTGTCTTGTGCTGTCCTCACACAGGTCCCTCACACATGGGCATGACATCTCTCTTAAACAGGCCACTTGATCATCTAGGTTCCCTGACTTCTAGAGTTAATTAATCCATAGCAAGCTCTGTTTTCTGTAGCCAAGGATCACAGTCCTGAGAGTTGCCTTGACTCTTTTTCTTTCCTGCTCCCCAGTTGGTACAGTGTCTCTCCTATTAAACAAGTAGCTCTGCTATAAGACACTGTGCCTTGGAAGTCCTGAGGGGAGAGAGATCTCCTCTCTTCCACTGCTCTCTGGTATAAGTGCAAGGGGAAAAACAAAGATCTCTCAAGAACTGGGTTCTTCTTTGTACTGCCAAGGAGGTCACACTTTGAAGTTGCCTTAACTGGTTACATAGATGTCAAGTTTGCTTTTTACAGGATACCATGGCTGTGAACAATTTTCCAGCCAGACAGCAATAGCAAGCTAGGTCCTAATGCCCTCATCTGCTCTGAATGTCTTCTTTATTTCTTATGAGAAGGATAACAAACAATGTAAGCCCTTCTCTGTCCTTCTTACAAAACCTTTTTTAATACCATGTTGTGTCTGTCACCTGCTCATTACTTCTGTGATTACATCAACTGACTTGGGGCATCCTAATCAACTCTCCCCACCTCCTTTATTGTCTATGGGAGGTATAATCAATGTAAAATTAATGAGTCATATGAAGTCTTTGATGGTTGAATGTTTTTTTTAAATGACTTTAAGTTGATATGGTATAACTGGGAAATTTCATAACTTGAGAAAACTTTCTCAGGGAGTTCACCTGGAGCTGAAATCAAAATTGACTAATCATTGTAAATAAAGTAGCAGACAATAAATGACCTAGATTTTCCCAAAAAGAGTTTTATGAGAGGAAATGATAGCAAACCAACCTCTGAATTGAGAGCTAACTGTACCTCCATTTGTTGAGAACCAAGAGGAGATTTACTCTAAAAAATACTAAAAGGTAGCCTTTCTCTTGGAGTGCTATAATGAATTGGAACCCATTTTATTCAGGAGCCCTTGGGATCAGTGAATAGGACCTATAGACTAAATGCTAAGATTTCAGTTTCAGCTACCGACAATTTATAGCAATCTCTGGCATCATCATTTTCCTTGGCTTATGAAATATCTAGACAAAACTCCTGGCTCTTGTTGTCATTGCTCTTTGTGCTTGTGTGTTTTCAAAGCATAACACCATCCAGTCAATAGCCACATTTCCACTTTTCTTCTTAATAACTAAGTAGCTAGGGCTCCCAAGTCTACATAGAGTATGATTTGGTGATGAGGTCACAGAGCCATGTTATCAATCATCTCTGGTTCTGGCAGTTTGCAGGAGTATTCTAATTAATCTCCCTTCCTCCAATCTCTCCTTCCTTCTGATTTCACCTCCATATAGCCACCAAATTGATATTCCTTTTTTTTTTTTTTGTCCTTTTTGGAGGCGGGGAAGGCAGGGCAATTGGGGGTAAGTGATTTACTCAAGATTACACAGCTAGTAAGTGTTAAGTGTCTGAGGCCGAATTTGAACTCAGGTCTTCTTGATTCCGGGCCGGTGCTCTATTCACTGTGCCACTTAGCTGCCCTAAAATTGATATTCCTCAAGGATGGTTCCACCTATGTGGCACTATCATTCTTAAGCTTCAGTGGTTCCCATGTGTTTCTCAAACAAAATAAAGAATCCTTTGTCTGTCATTGTACAATTTGTTTCCAAACTATTTATTTTTCCATGACCCAGCCAAACTGTTCTAAATGGGTAGGTGTATAAGAATGTGTGTGTCTGTGAATGTGACTTAGGTATAACAAACCAACCTGGGAGTTAGAAAGATCTGGGTTCACATCCTGCCTCCAACTAGGCAAGTTACTTACCCTCTAAGTAACTCTCTAAGGCTCTAAGTTTCAGAGAAGTGGCAGCCCACATTGATACAAGGGCTTTCCTTGTTTGGGAGTTCCATATATAGCAGAAGTAAAAGTTATCTTATGACAGAATGGAAGTCACAGCTAAGCACAATGATCAGTCTCATGCCAAATTGTTGTGTAGGTTAAGTAATTTAGCTGGTGAGGTCAAATATCTGCTATTGTCCTGAAGTAAGAACATTGACTCATAGATTCTGAAGCTGAAATAAACTTTCCAGATCCTCTGGTCCAATGCTGTGATTTTAAACCCTTGGGCAGAAATACTCAACTCTACATAGTTGTGCCATAGTGGAATGCTGGTCAGTAATGAAGAGAAAAGGCAAAGGAGAAGCTGTTAGTTACACAATGAAAAATGGAATGAAAAGGGTGAATGGTATTCCTGTATGATCTCACAACACATGAAGTGCCCCATATAATGTCAAGGGTGGTGAATGTACAGTAGGTCATCTATTGTGAAAAGGAATGCTAGGCTGGTCATGTAGCAAAGACAGGCAACAGATGGACTTCCAGCTTAGAGACTGGACCCCAGAGAGCGTGAACCCCAAGCAGGGATGGAGGATCAAGGAGTTAAGCTTGTCATTATACCCTAGTTAAGCTTATAATTATGAAAAATGCAGCCTTTTTTGATGATATCTTGAAAAACCAAAAGATAAGATTACATAAAAGTGCTTTCTTATAGGGAATTTAAGACTCCAGTGAGATATCCATGCAGGGTGGTGTGGGGTGGTGTGGTATGGTGAGAAAAGTGTTGGATTTAGATTCAGAAGTCCTTGGTTCAAATCCTGATTCTTTTTTTTTTTTTTACTATCTGCGTGATTGAGAAATTTACTTAACTTTTCTGGGCTTCAGTTGAATAGCATGCTTCTAAGGTCTCTTCCAGTTCTACATCTGTGATTCTGGGGATCACAGAAGACTTACTGGAAGGCTGCAAACTCAGAGAGGAAAGCCAATAGTCTGATCATTTGGACAAAATAGTGTTTAAAAAATTGAGTGATGACAAATTCAAATCAAAGACTAAATGAATAAAATTATCCCAGGGGGAAATTCACCCCAAATTGAAAGGTCTCCAGAGAAGGAAATTTCATAGCCTCTTTTTTAAAGCCCTAGCATTACAATGTTGAATAGTCCTTCTGGACAGAGAATTCTTCCCAATGTCTAATCCAAATATCTCTTGGTACAACTTAGAGAATTTCTTCTAGTTTAGTCCTTTGTGGAGAAAGACAACAACCATATAAGTGCCATATAAGCAGAGTAAAATGAGCACAATATAGAATAATCATCCGTTTAGTTTTTCTTCTTCGGGCCTGTTCTCCCCCCTTTCCCATTATCTTTGTACCTGTCTTTATGAAGTACTGCTGATCCCCCAAGTTCTTTAGTTGTCATGCAGAATTGTACTCTTAGAATAAATAACCCAGAATAATAATAAAATAATAGCTATTCTGATTTAGGCTTTACAAAAGTTTTGCTCATAGCAACCTCATGAGGTGTAGGTAGGGCAAGTATTATTAACCCCACTTAATAGAAGAGGAAACTGAGTCTCAGGCTCAGTGGTTTGCCCATAGTTATATAGCTATTAAGTATCAAAGCTAGAATTCCAACCAGCCTTCCCTACCATGGATCTAACCAAAACAAAACTATAGTAGAAAATCGAGCTCTGGGTTTTGAAATGTATTGCTTCACAGCATTGTTTGGACTACAGTAACTGTACTATTGCTAATTCATCCCAGACTGGTTATCCTTTTTTAGCATCCTTTCTGTTATCTTCAAAAATAGTCAGTAAATCCTCTCATATTGTGTTCATTTCCCTCTTCCTCCTCTCAGGTACAACCACGAACTTTTCAAGATTTTATTAAAGGCTTCTTTTCTTGGTTTACTCTTTTGTTCCCCTCCAACCCCCAAATGTTCAGTCTTCTGCAAAATGTAATTAAAAATAAAACAAAACAAAATTTCTTTCCTCTTGTAAAGGAGAAGCTACTATGGTCTGGCTACTTCAGTCCACATACCTTTGAATAGATACTTCCGGAGGGAAGAATCAACAGTTTTCAATAATGTTCCACCTTATTCATTTTTAAACTCACAACTTGTTTATCTACATATATGTTTGTTTGTTTCTTTCTTTGTTTATTGCCTGTTTTTACTTGGCTTGTATTCTTCCAGTTAAATTGTCATCTTGACAAGAGTAGGGATGGTTGAATTTATCTTTGGGTCTTCTGAGCCTCCTCCAATCCTCTCTTCCCTTCCTATAGTTCTCCCTCTCTATCCCCCATGCTCTGGACATTAATCGATTTCTAATAAATGATTCTTCAAGAAAGGAATGAAGCACAAAATGATAGGTATCATAAAGCTGAGCCTGTATCATAAAACTTGTCTGAGAAATGAAAATGAATATTATAAATTGATAGCCCAGAATTCTAAGGGCATCAAGAAAATGTCCAGTTTGGCGTTTGAGGTTGCTTTGTTGTTTCTTTAATGCATTGGTTTTATGTCATACATCTAACAAGGCTAAGTCTCTTATCTATATAAATTATGTACTGCCTTATCCAGGAAGTCTCTGGGTATCTTAAGGGAAAGTCTACTGTAATAGCTTTATGTATCAGCAATGCCATATTCACAATGCCTATAGAGATTACAAATA
>NW_027187171.1:450792-504463 GCF_028583685.1 Petaurus breviceps papuanus
ATGTATCAGCAATGCCATATTCACAATGCCTATAGAGATTACAAATATGCTGATATAATTATCCATTAGGAAATACGTCATGTTTGCCATATGAGGAAATAAACTAGAAAATTTATTAAGATACCAAAAGACTGAGTCCCAAAACCAGAAAGTGAAAGCCATCAGAGTAGTTATGACATTGGCACAGGTAGATAAAGTAGAAAGCACCCACATTTTCAAGGTCTTTAAAACAGAACAGGCTACCTCAGGCAAAGGTCCTCCTCTCCCCACGCACAGCAACCACCCAGCGTCCTGGAAGCGCACTCCCAGCAGCTCCGGCCCCTGGCAGTCCTCAGCAGGAGTCCTTAGCAGAAAGTCCTTAGCAGTTCTAACTCAAAAAGGGCTTCGCGCTGCCACTGCCTCTGCTGCTGCCGCCGCCACCACCACCGCCAGCCACCGAAGGAACGCTAGCTTGGCTTCCGCTTCCTCTTGCTCCGCCCCTTCCTGCTACGTCAGCAAGTCCAACGGGGCATGGAAGATCTTTAAATCCCATAACCCTTACACTTTATTAGACCAAAGACACATAAATCTTCTTGAAGCAGATGGGGAGACCAAATTTAATACAAGGTCAGGCAAAAGTTTCATCTTCAAAGTTTTAAGGTGATACAAGAAACATAGTAATCACAGTTTTCTTTAATCTGGAAAACAGCAGGGGTAGAAGTGGATGGGTGTTTATATGTTTATAGTTAAAATTCACATCTCTGCTAAGCTACACAGTAATGGAGTCTAAAACTGGAATTTAGGAGGTATCGGGAACCAATAGGTTGTCCCCTGGATATGGGAACCCTCAGAGGGACACACCAAATTCCTTAACATCAGAGTCGTAGTAGTGAAAGCATTATTGGGTTTCATTCTGTGTTGAGCTTTGGTTTATTGAGGAAAGGTAGCACAGCTGTAAACCAGCTGTATTTCATTTATGCTTAGAAACAGGGCCCCTTTGTCTGTTTCAAATGTAATTGGCCACCCTCCTTCGTTTCTTTTTTTTTTTTTAACTTTGGCTGCTTAGAGGAAAAGTAGTTGTTGAAAGACAGTTTCACACTTTAAACACTGCCATTCACTAAAACTTAGCTCCACTCTGGTATTAAATTTAAGTCAGTGGAGCCCTGTTTGTCATGCATAGCAATGTTTAAAAAAAAATTTTAGCCATGCAGACTCCAGACATGTTCCCTGGTTTGTGACTTCCCTTGGAACTTCTCTCAGCTTCTCTGAAGGTGCTACCATTTGATAGGGGCTGCCATTTGTTGACAGGGCAGAGAATGCCACTTTGTACCAAATTGGAAAATAGAGGTTCCTTCTTATGAGAGCCACCACAAAGTTGGTGTTAAAACAAAAAGAAATGCCTGCCAGCACCTGTCTTGGGAGGCCGATTAGTTGGGTGGCCAAAATTTCTATCAAAAAGAAAAAACCACAAAGCTTTGGTCCTGTGGAGAAGTTGTATTTTAAATAGTCAATTATAGATTGTCTCCATACTTTTGAAAAGTTTTGACAGGAGCGGTGGCAATCTTAAGATCTAATCAGAATTTGCTTGAACAGGGACTTCATTCCTTTCAGTAAGTTGTATACTTTGGTGGTATTGTCTGTTGGAATCTGAGCTTTATACCTTTTCTGTGGCACCGATTTTTTTTTTCCTTGATTCAGTTCAGCAAACATTAACCACCTACTGTGCAAAAAGCTGAGAGGCTCTTTTTCTCCCTTCACATCTCAAAATCCCATTAACATCATCCTCCATTCTCTTCTCCTTTACTCTAGTTCTCTGATGAGGAAACTGATGAAGGGTCCCTTGATCCCACCTCGTCCCATCTTGTTCAGCATATTGTCACCCACAGTCATCTCCTTTCTCACTCTCTAATCTTTCAGTCTCTTCCTATCTACTGGTTCCTTCCCTGCTCTCTAAAATCACATCTTGCAGATCCTTAAAAAAAAACCCTCTCTAGATCGTATCATCTTCTACCTCCTATAAACTCACAGAAAGCATATTATCAGTCCCTCAAAACCCACTCCTCTTTCTGAACTCTATTCTGGTTAAGAGCACATCCTTTTACCCAGTTTCACAACCTCAGCATTATCCTTAACTCCTGATTTTCCCTCACCCCACATACTCGGTCACTTAACAAATCTTGTACTTATATCCCTACAACATTGCTTGCATCCATTTCCTTCTCATCACTCATATGGTTATCACTCTAGTTTAAGTTTTCATTACCTCTCTCCTGCATTAATGGAATAGTCTCTTAATTGTTCTCCTTACCTTAAGTCTGCACACAACCACTAAAGTGATTTTCCGAAAGCATAGAACTGACTATGTCACTTACTTAAAAACTCCAGTGGCTTTCTGTTGGAGAGACAGAGGCTGATGACTGTGCTCAGCTCTGTCTCACTTAAATTAATGTCACCCTTGGTGATGTCATTGGTCTTCTTCAAGAATGAAGGACAGACAGTAACAGTGGGATCAAATATAAACTCCTCTGTTTAGTTTTTAGAGCCCTTCACAATTGGGCCCAACTTTCCTTTCCAAACTTGTCATTGTCCCCATATTCTGTGGCCTGGCTTTTTCCACTGTTTTTCATATGTGATGCTCCTTGCCTCTGCATTGGCCATCTTCCATCCCTGGAATGCCCTTTCTCCTCACTTCTACATCTTAGAATTCCTTGTTTCCTTCAGAACTATAAGACGGGAGCTCTGCTGCAAGCAGATTCAGGTTCACAGCTAAGACAAGCATCCACCTCTACTGAGCAGTGTTCCTTTGACATAAAGAGAAACACACAGAGAAGGCAGCATGCTAACGATAAGTTCATAGGTTTACTTTATCTATGGTTGTATAATGATGGATCAGCACAGAGCAAGTGTGGTGTTAAGTGTTTATAGGTCCTGGTTGCCTGTATAAAATTGGATCCTTTCCACCTTATACACAAGATCCTAGCTAAAACACCACTTTCTTCATAATGCCTTTCCTGATGCCTTAGCTGCTGATGCCCTCCCATCCCCAAATTTACCTTAAATTTATTTTGTGTGCACATGCATATATTTACATACAAAATACCATCTACACTCCTGGTTTTGTTTTGACTTTCTTTATCACCACACCTCAGTTACAGTCTCACCTTGGAACTCTCCTCAGCACCTGGAGCCTTCTCACCCTGGAACATCCATTACCTCTTTTCCTTTCTCACCAAGGAACATTCCTCCTGGGTGCCCCACCTCTCCCATTAATGAATTTCTCCTGGGCCTCCATTTTAGGGAGGGTTCAAGTCTGGCCAACTTTCACTGTAGTTCCAGGTTTCTGACTTTCTGAATTTGAATACCAGCTACTCTGTGGGTACTTTCTCCCATTTTATTCCCTCAGCAGTTCAGCTAATTTTAATAGTCCTCCATTAGAATGTAAATTTCTTGAGGGCAGGCTTATCTCTTTTTGGTTGTGTTGGTATCCTTAGCTCTCAGCACCATGCTTGGTACATAGTAAATACCTAATAAATGCTGGTTGCCTTGCCTGTGTTTATTTAAATATTTTACATGCTGATGAAATGCAGACTTCTGAAGAGCAGGAACTATTTTCATTTTGTCTTTTTATCTCCAGTGTCTAGTATAGTACCTGGCACGTAGCAGGGGCTTAGATACTTGCTTGAATAATACTCCTTTTTTTCATTCAGTTGAATGCAAAAGGTGAGAAGAAACATGTAGTTCATAGTCTTCTTTAATAAGAATAAATCTCTGTGAAGAATCCCACATTCAGAAATAATTCTGTTTTGTCTTAGAAGGGAAAGGTGGATGTATTTCACAGCTCCCTCCATTATGTGAAATCTGTTCAAGGGACTGTTGACCAGTGCAAAGATGACAGGTCAACATGATAATGTAAAATTGATTTTGCCACAGTCTGAATTCTAAATTATTGAAGGGTATTCAGATTCTTTCAAGCCTTATAATGTATTAGAAAACATTTAATTTGGGGGGGAATGTAGAATGGCTGTGTCATAGCAAAGTAATTGAGACGGAGAAAGAGGGAAAGGTGATGCATTCAGATGAAGTGATATTGATTCCTAATGTACTGACCACTTTCTCAACCTCTAACATTATCCATTTGTGAGAGAAAGAGATTCGAAGAGGACCAAGTGATTTTTAGAAGTTCAGATACGGGCTTAGCTATCACCACAGAGTTCTCCCTCTTGAATTTCTACTCTTTCCTTAACAATTTTCTATCTCCAAGGAAGTCTCCCTTGTCTGTGCCCTCTATTCCTATTCCCAAGTGACTAAGCATTCATTTCTGGGGGAAGTCACAAAATTGTGCTGATGGGATCAACTATAATTTCCTGAGTTGCTGAAACATAGTGGCAGAGAGAATCTCCATACCAATCTTCCATATATGGATAAAATTACTAGTCTTCCTCCAAAAACCAAAGAAACAAAGGGCAACCTAAAGTAGGTGCTTGAGGCCAATCAGTAATTGTTTTAATTCATCTTTTTTTCTTGACTTTTAATGAAAGTCCCCACAGCCATTGTTACCAAATTTTGCCCTCTCCTATTCTCACCCTAATTCTTTCCCCCACTGCCCTGAGGCAAATGAAAATTCTCAGAGTTTCCAGGTAATTAATAAACTATTAATTAGACTAGCCAATAAATAAATTGATGGTCAGTGGTTTCTCCCAGTAACCAAAGACACATAGAAAGACTCTGAAACACCTTAAATCAGGTGTATACCTTCTGATCAGGAGGTAAGCTAAAAGTCTTCAGTTCCTCCTTCTAAGAATTTGGCTTGATCATGAGATTTGGATGCCTCAGGGTATCTCGGCAGGGGAAGTCATTTCCATTCAGAACTCTTTGACTAGTTTTCTCCTTCCAGAGCCTAAACTCTTAAGGAGGAGGATCTAGGACAGGGAGATCTTAGCTAAGATTGGCTTTTGTTTACCTGATAAACTAAAAGAGTCCTCACTCTTACTTTTTGTTTTTCCTATAAACAAAATCTAGGGTCCCTTCCTGACTCAATTACAACCTTCAGAGACAGATTGACCTTTTGTTTCATAAATAACACATGGGAGGCACTGGAGTTTTTGGACTCCAGCCTCTAACAGGCTCTGTCTTGATCTGGGCAGACAGAAAGGACAGGAAGACAGTTTAGGAGGGATTAATAATCTTACTTTGTTCTAGTCTAGTCTTCTCAAAAAGGTTGCTGATTGTGGGAGCACCAATTCCTACAGCATTCCCTAATTACCCTTCTTAGGCTGGCCCTAAATCTTGATGGGGACTGATCAAGGCAGGTACATGCATTCCTCTATTCATTACCCAAATCCCTATGGGTTCCCCACTCATGGACCAGTGCCCACTTGACTTATAGGCTATGGACAAAGAAGGCATATTGCCAGCAATAGCATTATCTTACCATTATATCTCACTGTGCAATAGCAGTGGATATTTACAATTTCAAGCATAAATGTTTACATTATTTATCATTATATAATGCTGTGCAAGTGTGGTGGAGATGTTTACAGGTCATGAGCCTGGGAAATAGAGATTAGTATGACCATGGATCCAGGGAAATTAAACTCTGAGAATAACAAAAATCTACCTTACGCACACTAAAATCCACCTTACATATACCTTTTCAGAAATGGATTCTTAAAAATAGAAGAAAAGGGATAGATCACAAATTAATTATGAATATAACAATATAATATTACTTTCTCTCACCCTCAACTTCACTCTCAGCAGATGACTTCCCTTCTCCTATACAGCCTAACTATGAGCTCCATTAGTTGGTTATTGTCCTTCATTCTTTTTTTTTTTCCTAAAGCAATCAGGGTTAAGTAACTTGCTCAAGGTTACACGGCCAGTTATTTCTGGGTGGGTGCTGAGTATCTGAGCCCGGATTTGATCCAGGTCATCCCGACACTGGAGCCGGTCTCTTACTCGCTGAGCCACCTGGCCGCCCCTATTGTCCTTCATTCTTGAAGAGGACCAAAATGACATCATTACATTAGAGTCAAGTTATAGTATGTGTCAGACTGTGGTTGTTCAAACCAGTACAAGCTCGGAATGCTCTACCACAGGTTGGGCATAAAGAACATTTGGGTAGATTCTCTAAATTTGTGCATCTCGAGTTTCCTTTGAACTGCTTCATTTCTGCACAGCACCTTCTCTGATGTGGGCACACCACACTAAGCAATCCCGTGCCAGGGTCTCCCATGTCACACAATCACTTCCAAAGTTCTTAAGAGAGACCTTGCGAGTGTCCTTGTATCACTTCTTCTGATCACCAGGTGATCACTTGCCTTGTGTAAATTCTCCACAAAATAATCTTTTTAGCAAGTGCACGTTTGGCATTTGAACAACATGGCCAGCCCATCAGAGCTGTGCTCTCTGAAATAGAGTTTGGATGCTTGGCAAGGACCTCAGTGTCTGGCCTGCCAGACGATCTTCAGAATCTTCCTAAGACAATTCAAGTGGAAGCAGTTCAATTTCTTGGAATGGCACTGGTAACGGGCCAGGTTTCATAGTCATACACCAGTAAGGTCAGCACAATGTTTCTATAGACCTTCAGTTTGGCAGTCAGTCTCTCTTCTCTCCCATATTTTCCTTTGGACCCTCCCAAACACTCAGTTAGCTCTAGCAAAGCATGGGTCAACTTCGTTATCAGTGTTTTATCTACATTATCTACTTTCCTTAGAAAGTATACTGCCAAGATAAGGGAACTTATCCACAGCATTCAAAACTTCTCCATTTGCTATAACCCATGGTTCCACATATGGATGATGCAGTACTGGCTGATGGAGCACCTTTGTTTTCTTGGTGTTAATTGTTAGGCCAAAATTAGCACAAGCAGCAGAGAACTGATCCATACTTTGTTGCATCTCATCTTCAGAGTCTGCACTGAGTACACAATCATCTTTGAACAAAAAATTTTATGCAGACCTAGAGACTTTTATCATCAGTTTGCCAAAGAGGACAAGTTATAATTCTGGGTGACTTTAATGCTAGAATGGGCTCAGATGACCAGATGTGGCAGGGAGGCCTTGGGAGGAATGGAGGAATGGAAACAGCAATAGCAATGATCACTTACTCCTGAAGACTTGTATGTCTCATGACCTTCTCATCACCAACACTGTCTTCCATTTACCTAAATGCAATAAAACTCATGGACGCACCCTCGAAACACAATAGCGTTTAATAGGCTATGTGATTGCAAAGAGACAAGACAGACAGGATATGAGAGTGACAAAGGCAATATGTGATGTAGAGTGCTGGACTGATCATAGAGTTATCCTCTCCAAGCTAAATATTTGCATTCAACAAAAGGGGGAGGGGAGGCAAGGCAAACTGAATACCAGAGGAATTAATGTCAACAGTTTAGACTGCTTCTCTGAGTGAGAACAGTTTTTTGCTAACTTGGAGAGAAAGTTGAGCCAACATATAACACAACAGTAAAGCAGAACAGGAGTGGGCAGCTTTCGGAGATTTAGTATATAGCACTGCATTTGCTCATCTAGGTTGGAACACTAGCAAACATCAAGACTGGTTTGATGAAAATGATGGGGAAATTCAGAAGCTGATAAATTTTAAAAATGAAAACTCCACAGGGTTTACCAGAAGAGTAGTTTATCCATTTCTAAGAAGGCAGCATTTAATTCTATCAAAAATTAAGCTTAGAGAGATGCAGTCTTCTTCACTCAATACGAAAGGAGACAAAATTCAGTTTTATGCTGATAGTAATGATCCAAAGCACTTTTATGATGCCCTGAAGGCTATTTTATGGGCCACAGACCTATGGTACATCTCAACTACTCAGAGCTCCATTAATTTCCCTACTGACCACCTCAAATACAATTTCTTGGTATTTTTACTCACTTTATCTTGTTTTACTTCTATCTCTAAAGAAGTTTACTTCTCTTCCAATGCTATATTCCAATTTATCTCATCCTGTATCATCCTTTCTGTGCCATTGCTCTATTATGTTCTCTTTTCAATATCCCATCTGCATATAGAGATGCGCACATCTCTGTCCTAAAGAAAAACAAAATTTTCTTAAACCTTACAGTGTCATTAATCCACTCTTCTATTTTTCTTCTAGTCCTCTCATTTCCCTTTTTGAAAGAATAGCTACCTCTTTGTGGTGACAAAGAACTAGAAATTGCAAGGATGCTCATCAATTGGGAAATGGTTGAACAAGTTGTGGTATATGATTGTGACAGAATACTACTGTGCTATGAAAAAATAATGAGCTTAAAAAAAACATGGAAAGACTTGGATGAAATAATGAAGAGTGAAATAAGTAGAACCAAGAGAACGTTGTACAGTTATCCCTTCCACATCTCAACTTTCCCCATCATGGTTTTGATACATCACAAGTTAGCATAAGAAATTAAATGGGGAATTTTGTAGAAATTGCAGATGACACGTGAAGGCTAACAGATTACATAGAAAAATTTTTTTTCTTTTTCATATGATAGTTTTACTTAACATTGACCTACATATAGCCTATGACCAAATACTTAACCAAATTTTACAGAAAGGTATAAACACCCCATAAAAGAAAAATAAAAAATTCAGGTTTTTCCCTGGTGTGAAGGGAGGCCAAAAAAATTTTATGTGGTTTTTCCACATCAAGGGGGTACCGTGCCCCTAGTCCCCACAGTGTGGATGGGATAACTGTATACAGTAACACCAATACTGTTTAAGAATGACTTTGAGCGATTAAGCCATTTTGATTATTATAAATACCCAAATTAACTATAAAGAACATGAAAAAAGACACTATCTGCATCTAGAGAAAGAACTAATAAATAGAAATATGTATGGGGTAATTTTACATATATATACACTATTTATGTCTAATGGTAGCCATGGCGGGGGGGGGGGGGGGGGGAGGGGGGGGGGGAAAAAAAAAAAAATTTAGGTAATAACTTTATTATAGATTTAAAAGGTGTATCAAGTTGCACATAATAGATTTGCACTTTCATATGCAATCATCTTTTTATTATATGATAATAATATACAATAAAATGGAAATGCTTTGTTTTTTTCCATAAATTAAAATAAATAAAAAAGAAAGAATAGCTAATATTAGCATTCACATTGTCTCCATTCATGCAGGAGTTTTATAATCTATCTTCTGACCCTACCACTGAACAAAACCATTAATTGTCAAGTTTAATGGTCTTTCCTCAATGCCGGTCCTCTTCAGTGAGCTGCATCTGACACTGCTGACCTCATCCTTCTTGAACTGCTCTTCTCCCTTGGTTTATAGGACACAGAAGTTTTTCTTCAGTTTCTTTGACCTTTCATGTGCACCTTTTCTGTCTTCTTTTCTGCCACGCAAGCATTCCTCAAGATCAGTTTGTTTCCTCACTTGTAAAATAAAGTGGTCAAATTAAGTGATCTCTAAGTGAGGTCTCTCTCGGTTCCTTGATGAAAATGATCCCTATATTAGCACCCCTAGGAGAACTCTTAAGATATACAGGCTAAAGAAATGAACTGCTCCACGCCCCTTAACAATTTTAATCCTACCCAAGTGACCTCATGAAAACATTCAGCAGGAGAAAAAGTAAGAGATTCTTGCAAAGCATTAGGGAAATGACAGGGCATCCCCATTTTGTATATGATTCAGAAAAGTTGAGACTTTCTTGTGTATCAAATGAGATCATGTAAATTCTAAATTTTAGTATTATATACATCAGTAATTGTTGTTATACAATTGTTATCATAAAGTTGCCATCTTTTCCATTCCATCTGGTCACTCTGTAACTTTAACTAGCTATGAAGATGACTAACAAGTCTCAGTCTATCATATATATTTGTTGTTATTCAGTTGTTTTCAGGTGTTTCTGACTTTTTGTGACCCCATTTGAGGTTTTTGTGGCAAAGATAGTGGAATGGTTTGCCATTTTCTTCTCCTGCTCATTTTATAGATGAGGAAACTGAAGCAAAGAGGGTTAAGTAACTTGCCCAAGGTCACACAGCTAGCAAGTGTCTGAGGCCAAATTTGAACTCAGGAAAATGAATCTTCCTGACTCTGTAACGCCAATGTAATATTCACAGTGCCTATGGCGGCTATGAATATGCTGGCGTAATTCTGAACACAATGTAACAGATTCTCCACGTGGAAGACAGAACCAAAACATTTATTCTAACACCAGAAGTCAAATCCCAACACCAGAAAGCCAAATCCATCATGGCAACAAAGAAATCTATATATAATAACACTGTAAGGGGCACTGCCCTCCCCAAGCCTTCCCTTGCTAGGGCCTTCCCACAAAAAAACACTCACAGCTCTCTGCCTGCTTCATCTCTCTCCCTCAGCACTAACTGCTCTCACCAACTTACTTTCAGCTCTCCTCCAGTTCTACCTCTTCCTGTTCTACTCTTCCTGCTCTGCCCTTTCCTGTTCCACCTGTTCGGCAAGCTCTTCCCACCACAGCCTTCACGTGATTCAGGCTTCCATGTGACCAAGCAGGTTACATGGGCCTATTAATTGATGGTAAAGATCTTCCCATTATGCAAAAATACATTAACAATATAGACTCCAGGCCTAGCACTATATCTGCCATGCTAGATACAGGAATATGTCATGTATGTGTATGTGTATGTATGTGTATGTATGTATGTGTATATAGATATACATGTATGCACAGAGATATAGATCATGAATATGATGTGTGGGTATATGGTACATGTATATACTATACATATGTGTATATCTGGTACATATATAGACGATAGATACATATGTGGTGTGTGTGTGTGTATCTGTGTGTCTGTGTGTAGAGAGGGAGAGGTGAGGGGATATTTAGGGTTGTCAATATAATAATATCTGCTCTTCCTACTTCATGGAATTCTTATGACAGTCAAATGTATTAATTAGAGGCAGCTGTTGACACAGTAGATAGTTGGGCCTGGAGTCAGAAAAACGTGAATTCAAATCCAGCCTCAGACACTTATTAGCTGTGTGACCCTGGGCAAGCCACTTAACCTCTATTTGCCTCAGTTTCCTCAACTGTAAAATAAGGATAATAATAGCAACCCGTCCCCCCAGTTGTTATGAAGATCAAATGAGATAATGTTTGTAAAAAAGCAAAAACCAAAACAAAACTGTTTTACGTAGTAGGTGCTTAATGAAGATGAAAGAGGAGAATGTAAAAATAGGCTTGAAGCTTAACATAAAAAAAACTAAGATCTTGGCCACTGGTCCCATCATTTCCTGGCAAATAGAGGGAGAAGAAATGAAAGCAGTGTCAGATTTTATGTTCTTGGGCTAAAGATCATTGCAGACAGCATCTGCAGCCATGAAATTAAAAGATATTTGCTCCTTGGAAGGAAAACTATGACAAATCTGGGCAGCCTACTAAAACACAGACATGTTACCTTGACAACAAGGTCTGTATAGTCAAAGTTATGGTTTTCCCAATAGCAATGTATGGCTGAGACTACAAGGAAAACTGAAAGTCACAGAATGGATGCTTTTAAATTGTAGTGCTGAGGAAGACTTTGGAGAGTCCCTTGGATAGCAAGGACATCAAATCTGTCAATACAAGAAATTAATTCAGACTATATACTGAGAGGTCAAATGCTTAAGCTGAAGTTTAAGTACTTTGGCTACCTAATGAGAAAACAGGACTTGTTGGGAAAGATCAAAGACAAAAGAAAATGGGGATGGCATAGAATGAGATGGATAGATAGTATCATGGAAACAACAAACATGAACTTTGGGGAGAGTGGAGGATTAGAAGGACCTGGACTGCTATGGTCCATGGGGTCATGAAGTCAGACACAACTGAATAACAAAATATAAATGCTTATTCCCTTCTGTTCTCCTATCCTTTCCCCTAATCTATGTGTGTTGCAGCAAGCACCCCAGCATACCCAGGGTGGCTGCTAACAGGGGTTCTTAGATCTGCTTTTCTAAAGGAAAGCAACTCAAAATGGGTTAACAATCTTGCTTTAATCGGTCAAACATATCATTTACCTAGTTCAGGGGAAAAAGTCAGTACCCCAAACTTCAGAGTATACAGAGGTTACAAGCAAACAGAAACATTTCAAGCAGACAGGCCTCCAACTGTCCAACCATTACATCTATACCTAGTCAGTTACTGAGAGGGAAGCATCAACTTCTGGGTTTTCAAAGCCAGGGGGACTTTAAATGACTACCCAGAGTCTTGTCTGGTCAACACTTCTCAAAGTGAGCCCCAAAACAACACCTCACTTCAGGGATTATATAGCCTTCTCTGGGGTCAGAGAATGTAACAACCCTCTTGACCCACTGCCCAATCACAAAGTATCTCCTGAAAAACAAGCCTCCCACCACAGGCTCCAGGTGCACTTAAGCCTAGGGGCAGGGAACATCTTACAAATTTACATTCCTATAACTGTGATAGCACTTTGTAAATTCTAAAGTGATACCCAAACATTATATATTATGGATCCCCTAATTCCAGAGTGTCCTATTGAATAAAGAGCTTTCATAAAAGCCAGGGAGACCTGGGTTCAGGTCTGACCTCTGACACATCCTGGCTGAGTGGCAAGTCCCTGACTTAGCTCTCAATGTTCTCTATATTTTTCAGAGAAGGTGCCAAACTGCCTTTGTAAATGAAGTTGTCTTACCCCATACCAATGAAATCAGAAGTCCAATCCCTAGGAGATAAATGATATCATTTGTGTCATGAGGCCTGGGCTCAATTCTTAACTCTGACATACTTAATGTCTTGGTGACTCACATCTACAAAATGGGGAAACCTTAACCACTTCTGTCCAGTTCCTCAGGATACTATCTTGCTTTCTCTTCGGCCAGATGTTCTCATATAGGCTCCATATATACATTCGTAGTAAACATGATCACATTAGTCATGTTGTAAAGAAGAATTATAGCAATAGAATGAATCACAAGAAAGAAGAAACAAAACAAAAAGGAGAGAGAGCAAGTTGTATGCTTCGATCTGCATTCAGACTTAATTATTCTTTCTTTGGATGTGGATGAGCCTTTTGGAGTTGTCTTAGAACTTTGCATTACTGAGGAGAGACAAGTCTATCAAAATTAGTCATCGCACAGTGTGGCTGTAACTGTGTACAATCTCCTGGTTCTGCTCCCCTCACTCAGCATCAGTTCATATAAGTCTTTCCAGGTTTTTCTGAAGTCCATCTGCTCTTCATTTCTTATATATGTACCACAACTTGTTTAGCCATTCCCTCAATTTCCAATTCTTTGCTACCACAAAAAAGTTGCTATAAATATTTTTGTACATGTGGGTCCTTTTCCCATTTGTACGATCTCTTTGAGATACAGCCCTAGATGTGGTATTGCAGGGCTAAACGGTATGCACATTTTTATACCTTTTTGGGCATAGTTCCAAATTGCTCTCCAAAATGATTGCATCAGGTTACAACTGCACCAGCAATGCATTAGTGGCCAATTTTCCGACATCTTCTCTAGTACTTATAATTTTCTCTTTTGTCATGTTAGCCAGTCTGACAGGTGTGATGTAGTACCTAAGAGTTGTTTTGAATTGCGTTTCTCTAATCAATAGTGATTTAGAGCATTTTTTCATATGAATATAGGTATCTTCAGTTTCTACCTCTGAAAATTGCCTGTTCATACATATCCTTTGACCATTAATCAATTGGGGAATGACTTGTATTCTTACAAATTTGATTTTAGTTCTCTATATATTTTAGAAATAAGGTCTTTATCAGAGATCTGGTTGTAAAAATTCTTTCCCAGTTTTCTGTTTCCCTCCTAATCTTGGTTGCATTTGTTTGTGCAAAAACTTTTCAGTTTAATGTTCTATATTTTGTAATGCTCTCTGTCTCTTGTTTGGTCATAAATTCTCTTGTTCTCCATAAATCTGATAGGGAAATGATTCCTTGCTCTCCCAGTTTGCTTATATATCATCTTTTATGTCTAACCCGTGAACCCATTTTGACTTTATTTTGGTATATGGTGAAACTTCATTTTGTAATCTTCATCATCTTCTTGGAGCTGATTCCACAGGAGTTGTAACCCAATTACTTATTTACATTTATGAAATGACCTTTTTGCTAAGCAATAAAGTGCTTTTGGCTTCTGACACATAAACATTTTGCTTATGATAGGCATACTTTTCTCTGAACCTAAATGTTTCTGTTTAATTTTAAGGTCGAAGAAACATTTCTTTCAAAATAACTCAGTTAAGTAAGAAGTGTAAGTGTTATTATCCCCATTTCATAGATGAAGACACTAAGGAAGATTTAGAGATGTTAAATAACTTGCCCCACAGGTTGTAAATATAGCTCAAACAAAATGTTTCTAGCAGTTTTTGGTACTATACATACACATACACATATATGTATATATGTATGTATGTGTACATGTAAGATACTATTCTCAAAATGTTAAATTCCTTCCCAAGTAGGAATTGGTACTTTTTTTTTGGCCTTTAAGTACCAACTTAACTCAGTGCCTGGTACATGGTGGGCAAAATAAATGCTTGGTTTTTTCCTTCTATTCTTTCCATGAGTGAATTAGTGAATAAAGAAGTGTTAAGTGCTTACCAAGTGTAAAAGCCTTTCTTAAGCACTTATCACATGCAACTACATTATTATCTAGGCAGTGGTGATCAGAAAAGGACAATCTCCTAGGTGGCACACCAGCCATGGAGTCAGAAGGACCTGAGTTCAAATGCAGCTTCAGACACTTAATACTTACTAGCTGTGTGACCTTGGGCAAGACACTTAACCCAGATTGCCTTGCCTTCCCCCCTCCAAAAAAAAACAAAACAAAACAACAACAACGAAAAAAGGACAGTCTCTGCTCTTATGGAGCTCACATTTAATACTGAGAGATAACACATATAGGAAGTTTCAGCTTTGAGTCCAACACAATTTTTCATTGGCCCCCAGGGTGTAGTTGCAAGACAAATGATAATGCATCTTCTTTAGTGTCATTTTTATTGATGAAATAATATCTATTGATTTCCCAGATATTTCCAAAATGTTAT
The DNA here is from genome assembly GCF_028583685.1 of Petaurus breviceps papuanus. NCBI lineage: Eukaryota > Metazoa > Chordata > Mammalia > Diprotodontia > Petauridae > Petaurus > Petaurus breviceps. Next base: position 465,783 of record NW_027187171.1, read on the forward strand.
AAATTCATTGTTTTGTTACCTTTGCTTTTTTTCCCCCCCTAGTTCTGGTTTGAGCCAGTTTGGGCATTTATGTCACTATGATACCCTTTATTTGGTCTTGTTGAAGCTTTAGGTCTTTTGGGTTTTTTTTCCTTAATTTTGAACTTGCATACAAACAGACAAAAAAAACATTTTCATGCACACAGCACAATATAAAAAGAGGATTCACTGTCCATCTTTGGGAATGATGCTGAAAGGACCTCTGTGTTTACACAGGCCTCTCTGGGCTGCCCCAAGTAGGTAAATGGGAAGGCTTCTTCTCATGAGTTACAGAACACCGGTATCAAAGGGAGCAAAATCTTAGCCTGTTTTGTGGTTATCTTTTACATCTCAAAGGCAAATCTCAATCACATCTGTGTGTTATGACTTTTTTTGAAAGGTAGATTTTTAAACAACTACAGAAGTTCCCATCTGACAAATGAATTTAGATCCAAAGTTTATTTATAGATTTGTTGTTTGTGAAAACGTTTTAACATGGTTTCCCACAGAAACCATGTTATAGATGGTGGTTGGGTTACCAGGCCAGGCCACAGAAGGCTGTTCAACCCATAAGATGGCTAAATTGTTTTCCCTAGCAGTGGGAAAATGGTGGGAAACCATATTGTTTGTAATATAGGACCACAACTGTAAATTTATTGATAAAAGAAATTCTGAATGAGAAAACTCCCTCTGCCAAAGCAGAACAGCATTTTTTCTTTAACCTGTAGCCTCAAGAGCTACCTGGGACATTCAATGACTTATCCAAGGTCACACAATTATTGTGTCTGAGATAGTATTCAAATTAATTTCTTCTTGATTCCATAGCCAGCCAGCTCTTCCTTGAATTGTAGTGCTAGTTATTAAAGGGAAAGCTCCAAATAAAATTAAAGAAATACTTTGAAAATGTGTCATTAGTGTAAAAACTTGGGAACAAGTAGGATTAATTAGGGGAGTATGAATAGGTAGCTGGGAAGCTAGCCTGGAGTCAGGAAGACCTGAGTTCAAATCAAACCTCAGATACTTACTAGCTGTGTGACCCTGGGAAAGTCACTTACACCTGTTTGCCTCAGTTTCCTCATCTGTAAAATGAGTTAGAGAAGGAAATGGCAAACCACTCTAGTATCTTTGTCAAGAAAACCCCAAATGGAGTCATGAAGAGTCGAACACAACTGAAACAATTGAACAACAGCAAGAAAAAGGTAGGATGGAAATTTGCAGAAACTCTGCACCAGTGTCAGAAGTTGATAGCTAATTTTAAAAGGTTTTTACCCAATTTTACTTCAGAACTATCCCAAGTTCTCTACTTGTACTTTGTCAGTCACATGTCTAGGATTGTTTGGAGCTCACAGATGGAATAAAGAGAAGTAGATAGATCATATTAGAGAGAGGTAGCTAGAGATATAGATGTGTATGTATGAATATATGTATGTATGTATACATATATGTGTATGTGTGCTAATTATGTGTATACATATTATGTACATGTATATATTCTAATTATATGTGTATGTGTGTGTGTATATATATATATATAAAAGACCCTATATCAAAAAGAAAGTCTTTATAAACTAAAAAAAGTAGTAGATCTTCCAGGGCGTAAAATGGGTAAAGTTATCACAGAGTTACCTGAAGTGATTCTGCCATAATTATTATTATTTTTTTGGAGGGCAATTGGGGTTAGTGACTTGCCCAAGGCCACAGGGCCAGTTTTTGTGTTAAGTATCTGAGGCCGAATTTGAACTCAGGTTCTCCTGACTCCAGGGCCAGTGCTCTATTCACTGTGCCACTTAGCCATCCCAATTCTGACATAATTATAAAGCAGAGGGGAGGATATGGGGAATCCCAGGAGTACGGCCAAGAAGGATGGCCAAGTGCTGGGACCTTGAAATAGTGACATGTGGGTCCTGCCCAAATGAATTGGAGCAAAGCCTTCTTTCAGCCAAAGGAAAACAAGTTATATTAAATATCTGCAATATTGGCCAGACTCTTAAGGAATCCAAACATTTGTATCTCTAATGCGAGTGGGCCAGATTGAATTTGAGCACTTTCATGGAAACAAGATGGATCTTGTATACAGAAAGACTGTGGGAGGGATCTAGGGTTAAGCAAGTAGTTTGGGGTGCTTAGAGAAAGGGTTTAGGGAGGATCTTGATGGGAATGGCCAGTAGGCTGGGGTGACTAGAGGTCAGAGTTCAGAAACCAAGAGTTTAGATAGAATCAGAGGTGGGAAGAAGTTGAAAGGCAATCTGGAGGTAACAGACAATGAAGGCTAGGTTAAGGGTAACCTAGAAATGGGCATAGCAATAATGAAAGGCCAGTTGAGGGAATTATAACCTCAGGCGAAAGCCAGATCATGTGGGGACATTCAAGGAGAATTCAAAGTGGGGTTTTCCAGGGCCTGTACCCTGTCAGTTGGGTCAGCTGATTCCACATATTGGATATCAGCCATGTTTTGCTCAGGGCTGGAACAAGCAATGTGCAAACTCTATATGTATAGTCAAGATATTTGCAAAAGAAGCATTCCTAAGAGAGGTAGCCCCCACATTATGGAAAAGTGGAAACAACCATGAGTAAGGGTGATCAGATGCCTGGACCCCAGACAGGGATGCCTTCCTACCAACCCATAGCCTCAGTCATTCTAGAACAAGAAAAGATATTTCGAAGCATCATTAATCAATATACCTCTAGTATAAGGGTAGCTAGGTGGCATAGTAGATAGAGCATGGGGCCTGAAATCAGGAAGATTCATCTTCCTGACTTCAAATGTGGACTCAGACACTTAATAGCTTTTTGGTCCTAGGCAAGTCACTTAGCCCTGTTTGCCTCAGTTTCTTCATCTGTAAAATGACCTGGAGAAAGAAATGGAAAAACCATTCCAATATCTTTTCCAAGAAAACCCTAAATGGGGTCATGAGGTCCCACATGACTGAAAAATGACTGAACAACAACAAATCAGTCAGTATGTTTAGAGATCTTCATGTAGAAAGATAATGTGCTCTTAAAGGACTCTTTAATAGCCTGTGGCATGATTCTGTTGCTACCTTTTGGCCTGAGAAAAATTTCTTAAACAATTGCCACCTATTGACTAAATACAAACCTAGCCTGAGACAATAGAGAAGATTCTGTTGCAGTTAAATCATCAGTATTCAGACCTGAGGCAGCAATCCCAGAAAATGGCTTCCAGATGAATATTTTTCTATTACAATGGTAACATTATTTTATTAAGGAACACAGGGTTGATGAGACTGACTAATAAAATACATGTTAAGGATTGCTGCCCCTTCTATAGAGTCAGGATCTAAATTCTTATACTTTTTAATAGCTTCTACAAATCTATCTAGTTAAAGAGTGGGGTTTTCTTGATTTGTCTGAGAAATTTCTCTAGCTTTCTGATAATTTACTTGCTTTTTAAATGCACTTCTTAGGCCTTCTAACAGGCAAAGTACCATATGGTCTCTCTTCTCCCTATTCTCCTGGATTTGATAATCCCATCTTGGGTCACTAGTGAGAACAGCAACTGTTCCTGGGGAGTATTTTCTGGGGTCATTGCTAGCCAAATGATCCCCAAATTTTTGGGCTTGTTCCCAGATTTTCTCCTCTTCAGTGGAACAATAGGTAGAGAAGAGGATATGCAAATCATCCCCAAGAAAGCTCAGATTGCAGGGATAAGTCCGAAGGCCTTCAGTAAACTTTGTTGGGTTTTTGGAGAATTTACCCAACTTTTCTTTAATTTGATTGAGATCTGAAATGGAGAATGGAACATGCAAGAGCTGCTTCCCTTAAAGGAAAAAGTCCTAAAAGTTCTATGGGAAAAGAAGCTTGGGAAGGGATATTGGAAGTCCCACTTTCTGTGAGAGTGACTGGGGGGTGCCGGCTGAACTGGATCAGACTGTAAGACTGGGGGATCTGGCTGGCAAGGGGGAAAGTCAGCTGGTACATGAGGAGTAGAAGGGGTCAGAAGGGGAGGTACCTCTATGACTGCCTCAGGGGTAGGGCCTGAGGGCTGAGTGGGTGTTGCCTGGGGGAGAGGCCACAGAGGGAGGCCCTTCAGCCTGACCAATGGCTGGGACCTGAGCAGGGGCCCTGAGGGGGAAAGGGCCATGCTGGGAAATGCAGGGTAGGAGATATGGATGGTGTAGGAGACAGGAAATGAGGGGTGTTGGGCTAGAGGAAAAGGGAAGGGGTACCAAGGAGAAAAGGATTGGGGTACAGCAGAAGGGGCTGAGGGAGCTGCCTCAGTGACCTGAGCAGGAGTTTCTGAGGGGGAAGGGGTTGGGGCTGAAGCCATAGGAAAGGGGTCATTTAATTCCCCTCTGTGGAGGGGCTCTAGCTTCAAGCATCTCATAGTCTTTCCTGAGAACCTTGTTCTGAGAAAGTTCAACAAAAGCCATTAAGTAGGCAACTTCCATCCATCTTCCTTCTCTGCCACAATATGATTCTAACTGCAAGAGTATTACCTTTTAAAGTCCCCAAAATAGACCACAGTTCATCATCTTTTAGGCTATACCTTGGCCAGTGTTGCAAAAAAAACGCAACTTTTCCTTTTTAATATCTCCAGAGAAACTAAATTTTTTCCAATGTTGTAAAAGACAACCCACAACCCAAAGGCGAACTTTTGGGAGCTACAGGTATAGGGGCCTAGAAGTCCCTTCCTCCATAAAGGAAGGCTTAAGAGTAAACCTCAAAAAACAAACAAAAAAAACACCCACAAAAAAGTACCTGAAGTTTTCCCAGTTCCCTAGCACCAAGAGAATTGAAAGAATATGGCTTACACTTAGGGTATCTGTCCTTATCTTCCATTCTTCAGAAACTGCGCACATGTCCATGTTCTCCAAAATAACAAAATAGGACCAAAAACCTGAGGTCAGGCTGAGCACAAAGCAGCCTCCTAGCTGTCTGGCCTAATGGGACCTGAGAGGTCAGGCCCAACAAAAAAAACCCCCACAAAACAAAACAAAAAAAAACTGCACTTCCAAGGTACTAGGAAAAGAGAGAGGCTTACCTACCTTCCAGTCCTAGCTGGAGAAGAATTTGAGATTAGCAGTGTTTCCCAGTCAGGGAACCATAAAAATGAAGAGGTTACCCATAAAGAGGGTTAGAGTTGCTCTGGAGACCCCAAAATACCAACACGCTGGGTCCTGCTGAATGAATTCGACTCAAGTCTTCTCAGCCAAAAAAAAGTTAGGTTTATTAAAAGTTGGTTTGTATTAGACACAGAGTAAGTCTGTGCTAGGTCATTCTATGGTGCTCTCACAAATATGAAGACAGGATGGGGTCTTATATACAGAAGGTTGTGGGAGGAATCTAGGGGTGCTCTAGAGGAGGAATTTGGGGATGGTCTTCAGGAAGAGTTAATGAGGTCATTGAGTGATTAAGAATGGGCAGTTGCTGGAGACTACAGACAATGGTGGGCTAGTCCAGTTCAAGGGTGGATTGATACTTTGATAGGCTCAGGGGTGAGAAGTCTAGTAACAGAGGTTTGGGCCCAGCCACAATGTAAGGCTTATGGCCTCATGCAAATGCCTCATCAAAATAGGAGGATTTAATTAGAGTTCAAGGGGGTCCCCAGAGCCTGCACCTCATCAAGACCAAGACATGTAAGTAAATTGGATTTAAGTGAGGGAGGGTTATGCAAGCTCACTATCCTCACTTTCTCCTCCAGAGCCATCTGGGTCCAGTGGTGAGATATAGATCAGTATGATTGGAGATGGCCCAGGATGCAATGGGAGACCTTGGCCTTGGAGATGGCCCAGGATACAATGGGAGACCTTAGCCTTTAACAGGTCTCAGTTTGCCTGAGGCAACACCCCTTTAGTGATTAAGGCTTGGTAAGAAATGAGGCAGAGAATGACCTCTTAGTAAAAAAAAAAAAAATCAGTCTAGGAGCTAAAGACCTTCAGGGTTTCTGACCAAAACAATTGCTTTATATTCAGTCTGAGCCAATCAGGGACCAAATAATGACCAACTGGGTCTTGGCCTGGGACCTTTTTGGTCAATCTATTAGAGCCAGAGTGATTTTCTGTTTGAGGCATGGCCCTTAAGGAAAAAAGAGAAAAGGTTTCAGTGTGAGGCACTGAATGGCTTGGGGCTTGTCCAGCATTAAAAAGTCAGTAACTTGTCAGAGGTGGTTCTTCAGATTAGGTCTTCCTGCCTGTGAGGACCATCCTGTCCTTTATTCATTACCTCAAGATCTCTCTCTTCCAGACATTGTATTCTATAAAAGATATATTCTTTCAGTACCCAGAGTCACAAACAGGTTCTCAGATGTGCTCTTCCCTTCCCCCCAGAGTCTGTAGGCTGCTGAATGGTGTTACATCATCTTAGGAAAGAATCCTTTTATTCTTAATGCTTATACTATTGTAACAGTTATTTCAAAATCATGTCATTTCCTTTTGTGACTATTGACACAGTCTTTTAAAAATATTTCTTATTGATAAGGATGTATTATAGTAATCATTTTTCTAATATTGAACAATCCTTCCATCTCTGGAATAAATCCTACTTGTTCATGATTAACTATATTAATTACTAAAATTGATCTCTACACTTTCATTTTCAGTGTTTTGGCAGGTTTTAAAATCAAGACCATATTTGCCTCGTAAAAAGTACTGGCTAGTGTTCCATCTGTCTATTTTCAGAAATAATTCATGTAATATAGAGATGATTTGTTCTTTTAAGGTTTGGAAAAAAATTTCTCCATGAAGCCATCTGCCTAGAAGTTTTCTTTATCTGGGTAGATTGTTGATAACTTCCTCGGAAATTACTATTTAAGTACCGTATTTTCTTTTGGCTTGATTTTAGGGGGGATAGTTTACATTTTGGTAAATATTCTGACCTAGGCTGTGGCCCATGTAGGAACTCCTACTGCCAGCTTTCACTGCAGTGATGGTAGGGATTCTTGCTGTTAATCCTGAGGAAGTCAGTTACTAAAAGCAGCTCGAGGCACACCCCATGTTGGAGGGACTTTTCTGGTCTCTGTCTTAGGAAGGCTTTGGCTGGCCCCTGGCAAGCTCTGCTCATGTTGGCTATTAAATCAGCAGCAGCTGCTGCTGCTCTGGGGTTAAGCCCCTTGAAGAAACAGCTGTTCCCAGTCTGGCCAATCTGAGCAAAGTGGGACAAGGAGAAAGAAGCTGCTGATCGAAATTTTGTGTCAGCCCTAGGAGGGAGGTTGCTGTTACTGCTCCCATAGGGGCCCTCAAGGGAGCCTCTGCTGCTACTGACCTGGAATTCTGGGCTTGGATCGGTTGTTACTTGCTTAGCATAGTGATGAAAGCTACTTCTTCCACAGGGATTTTCTTCCTCAGGATTTCCCCTTGCATCACAGGGTCCACCCTATAGTGCTGTGGTTGGATGACTGGATTGGTTCCAGTAGACGTGGACTTAGTTTTTTTGTGACATTGGGCAAGCCATTTAATTTCCCTAGGTCTTAGGTTTTTCATCTGTAAAGTAAGAGGTTTGCAGTAGATGAGCTGGAACCCATGACTCCTTTTATGTTAGAATCCATGATTCCTCTGGAGCAGGTGCCACCATTGTTTAATGGGGATTCTGAAGCCAACTTTCTGGATACTTTCTTTGAGGTCTTAGTATTGTAGATACAGAACTAGAAGGGACTTTAAAGGGTATTAAGGTCAGTCACCTCCTTTTATCCTATATTCTATATTATTTTATAGACAAGGAAGATAGAAACAGAGAGTTTGATTGACTTGCCCATTTTTTAAAAGTTGATTTTAGTATTTGGAATTAACTTTAGAATAATGGTGTAGCACCCACAATGCCCATGATCACTATAAATATACCTGCATGGTGCTCAATTGCAAAATATAATAGACTCTTCATGTATAAGACAGAAGCAAAACATTTATTCAGACACCAGAAAACCAAATCCCAAAACCAGTAAGCTGATTCCATCATAGTAGTAAAGAAGTTAATAAGCCATAACAGCACAGAGGGTCACAGCATCCTTTAGCCTTCCCACAAACCAACATTTACTCACAAGCCTAATTGACTGCCAGGGATGTGTCCTCTCCTCCTCCCAATATAGCTAGCTCTAACTCCCAGTTTCCTGTGAGCTCTGCTTCACCTTTCAGCAAACTCCTTCCACCACAGGCTCTGTGTGATTACATTCAGCCTATTGGAGGGCAGAGTATATTTTCAAAACAGGAAAGGTCTTCAAATTCCCTTGGGCTTATTAAGGGGCAGGGAAGATCTTCAAATTCCCTTACCATGGTTCTGCTACCCAACTTTGCTTGGCATACACTAATTCTCAAAGAGAGAGAGAGTGTATATGTGTAATCAGTCTTTAGCAAGGCTGATTACAATTTGCTCACCTTTCACAATTTTTTCACCAACCTTGAATTCACACCTTGAAGAAGAAAAACTTACAGAGAGATCATCAACTTTTAAGTTGTTTAGGAGAAGCTATACTCCTCGACACTGAGATGAAGAGACTGATTTATGTTTTCTAGAAAGGTAGCTAGTTCAGTGTAAAAGGAGTAAGTACAAAGTAAGAGATTAAATAGGTTTTCAGAAATTGCCTAAATTTACCTAGACTTAAGTTCAATTTTTTTATTACTGGAAAATGAATTTTAAAAGTACATTTTAAACAATAGTAGAATAAAGTGATTTAATTATAATAGTTATAATTATTATATAATTATATATAATATAATTATCATAATAATTAATCTGGGTGCAGACATTTTTCTATGATTAGACTACTTCATCCCAGGATGTTAGAGTAAGTAGGGGAAATATTCATTCATTAAGGAATGAATAGATAAAGAATAAATTGTATTCATATTATTAGGTTTATTAGAAGACCTGTTGGACAGAGAAAGGACTTTTTAGAAGGATAAGAATCTTTAGTAGTGGGAGTTTTCAAGGGCAGATAAGTAGAACAGAGACATTTGATAAAGAGTATATGTTGATCACCTACCTGCTTGTAGGACACTTAAATTGTAGTACTACGTGGGTGGGTGGGATTCATTAATTGTCTCTTCTGCAAAAGTTATACCTTAAGGAGGTGGCTAGGTGGCGCAGTGAGGAGAGCACTGGCCCTGGAGTGGAGGGGGGGAACCTGAATTCAAATTCGCCTGAGATACTTAACACTACTTAACACAAAAAACTAGCCGTGTGACCTTGGGCAAATTACTTAACCCCAATTGCCCTCCAAAAAGCAAAAAAAAAAAAAAATTATACCTTAAGATCACAGTGTGTGGAACTAGGTCTGACTTGACTCTGAGACAAAAGCTTACATATTATAATGCTTAATTAGATATGCAAAGAAGAGTAGAGGTTATGTAATGACTTTCTTAATGGCTACTCCTACCCCATAAGTCATAGGAGGTAACTGGTGGTACAATGGGATAGAGCTTTGGGCTGAAGTTGGGAATACTTGAGTTTACATATGGCTTTGGACACTTACCGTACTAGCTGTATGACCCTGGGCAAGTCACTTAACCTCTCTCTACCTCTGTTTCTTCAACTATAAAATGGGGTCAATAATAGCACCTACCTGCCACAATTGTTATGAAGATCAAATGAGATGAGTTCTCAAGTGTTTAGCATAGTGCCTGGCACATACTCAGTGCTTAATAAACTGATCCTTCCTTCTTCCCTTTGTTTCCTTGCTTCCTTCTTTCTTCTCTCCTTCCTTCTTCCCTTCCTTTCTCCCTTCCTCTCTCCCTTCCCTCGCTGTTTTTTGCTTCTTTCCTTCTCTCCCTTCTTCCTTCCTTTCTACCTCTTTCTCTCCATTCCTCTGTTTCTTTCCTCCTTTCTTCCCTTCCTCCTTTTCTCTGCTTTCTCCTTCCCTTCTTTCTCACTCTTCCTCTATCCCCTCCCTCTTTTCCTTCCCTTCTTTCCCTCCTTGTGCTTAGGGGTAGTGTTTAATGTTCCGTCTTATTATACAGCAAAGATATACAAAGCTGAGCTGGTCTTCCCCCTTAGAGGGCTCTACATGGGTGGTAAATGTATCAAATGCTTACTTTGACAAAGTTTTCAAGTAATTCTATGCCTCCAGAACGTTGGCTAAGTGGGGTGGGTGGGGGAAGAGTAATAAATATAAGATTTTGACTATTTTATCGTTACTTTTTTCTTTTGCTTTTCTACGGAGTCATTTGCTTATATTTGTTATCTATTCACAGAATCTTCCAGGGAAAGTTTATCTTATTACACTGAGATGTTTTCCTTTTGGATATAAAATTAATCTTACAGGATGTGGGTAAAGGAATAAAAAAAATCTCAACTTCATCAGAGCTGTACTTTCAAAGCTAATACTTACCATTGATATGTATTGTTCCTGTAGCATTTTTTTATCAGTGCTTAGAAAAACTAGTAAATGTAGTGCTTTGAAAAAGCAATAAAATCCCAAATCTGTGTTTGGCTCTTGATCACTAAAGCTAGTTTTTCTCTTACTCTGATGGAAAAAAAAAATTTTCTGAAAGGTTTATGATCTTTCTTCTGTTTGACCTGAGTGACCTCTGAGCTGTCAATCAAGATGAGTCTAAAGTAATGTGGCAGAATCAAATCCATCCCATGTAAAAATGTTATGCTTTACGGCACTGTTCCATTTAAATCATGCAAGTCCCTATTCTGCTAGAAGAAATGTAGCAATAATTTTTAAAACTTCACTTATTTGTACTTTTTAAAGAATAGTTTTGTGATTATATTTTAAAAAATCTTTTGGGGGGGTCTTTTATTTTATTTTTCTCAATTACATGTAAGAACATTTTTTAACATCCATTTAAAAAAAATTTTGAGTTCCAAATTCTCTCTCCCTCCATATTTATATTGTTTTACACCATTTATTATGTACCTACTCTGTGTGTGTGTGTATGTGTGTGTGTGTGTGTAGAGCACTGTGTTAGGAACTTGAGAGACACAAAGTTCAGATGAGAGATATCCCTTTCCCACTTTGTGCTTTTGACTGGTAGGATGGGATATAAAACATATAATCAAAAAATTAACAATAATTTATATTGCCATTTAACCTAGCCAACTTTTTTTAGTACCTACTATGTGTTAGTCCCTACCCTTAAGGAACTGACACATTGTGGAGAGGGGGAAGGTGAGAGATATATTTTCAACACTTTAATTAGCATAAATCAGATTTCATAGGAAGGAAATCTTATTAATTAAATTAAATTAATCTCATTAATATGGAAAATAGTCCCTAGTAGCTAAAGAAAGCTTTTATTCCATATGAAATTGTCATGCCTAAAATTTATGTTAATTTAGATAAAATATTTTTGAAAATTTCATTTCTTGAAAAGATGCATAGTTTTTATTTATATTATATTATATTAATCATATTATATTATATGTATGAGATTTCCTATGTGTCCAGACTTTAGGGACACCCTGTATAAGAAGTACAAGATAATTTGAGGAAGGAGGGTGACAGAAGAGCATAGGGGAGAAGGAGGAAGGGAGAGGAAAAAGGAAAGAGATAAATTAGTAATTGGGAAAAGGCATTAGGAGCTATGGATTATAAAAGGCAGGCATGATGAAGGAGCAAATCCTATGCATTCCAAGAGAATGCAGTCATGGTGATAGGAGATGAAACAATTTTTGGGAATAGAATTAGAAAGAAAAATGCTGAGGGGGAAAACTGTTACTTACCAGAAGCAGATCTTCCTAGAGGAAATTAGAGTGGGGTTGAAAAGGATGGTGAAGACAGGTAAAGAGGTAATTCCCTAAATAAACAGTAAGAATGTATGCTCTTCATGGGCAGTGAATGCTTCCCTGGATCTCCTGTGATTCACACAGTGCTGGTATATAGCAGGTACTTAGAGACTAGAGGGCATGTTTTGAGGAAAAGAGGAATCTAGTTTTTCTGGGATTTAGTATACAAGGAGTAATATGACTCAGGGTCATAAATATGGGCTAACCCTAGATGACAGAGAGCCTTGAAAGTCTGGCAGAAGAGAATAAACTTCAATCAGGAAACCTTAGAGATCACTGAAGATTCTGAGCAGAAGAATGAGCTGGCCAGATCTATGAATTCTGGCAGTGTAACAAAGAATAGATTGGGAGGAGTGAGACCGTGGAGTTAGAAAGATCTTGTAAGGAAGCTATCGCTATAATTCTGACAGGTCATAATGAATGTCTATATGATTATCCCTTCTACATCACAGGGATGAGGAATGCAGTGCCCCTGTGATCTAGAAAATCTGCATAAAAAATTTTGACCCTCCCTTCATACCAGAGAAGAAGTCTGATTTTTTTCTTTTTCTTTTAGGGTGTATTTACAGTACCTTATTGTAAAATTTGGGTTGATATTATACAATATTTAATGTATTTCTGAATTTCTAAACTTTTTCTAGGTTATCTGCTGGCCTTCGTGTGTCATCTGCAGCTTCTGAAAAACTCCCCCAAAATTCCTATTTAATTTCGTATGCTGACCCTAGGGTGAAACCACTATGCAGAAAGTCACGATGTGGAAGGGATAACTGTACACTATGGTAGGAGTGAACTAGAATGAAAGATAGAGATTTAAGAGGTATTGTAGAAAGAGAATTAAACAGTGCTTGGGATTTGATTGGATATGTAAGGTGAAGGGCAGAAGGATGGAGGGGAGTGAGAGATACAAGATTCCAAAGTAAGACATGATGGTAAACTATGGCAAGGTATGGAAGCCAGTGAAACCAGTGACGAGGTAAACTGGGGAAATAAGAATGGACAAAGGAGAAGGAGGTCATATGAGGACGAAGAATAAGCGTACTGTGAGAAAAGGGGGAGAGGTAGATGGATAGGTATGGCAGCAAGCACCCTAGCAAACACAGGACGGCACAGGTTCTTTGATCTACTTTTCTAAAGCAAAGCAACTCAGAAGGGGTAGTCTTACTTTAATCAAACATATATCAATTACCTAGTTCAGGAGAAAAAGTCAGCACCCTGAACTTCAGAAAATACAAACAGAAATTGCAAGCAGACAAAAAATACAGACAGAGAAAATAACACCATTCAACAGACAGGGCTTCTGGCTGTCTGACCATCACATACCTACATAGTTAATTACCAGAGAGAGAAGCACCAACATCTGGGTTTTCAAAGCCAGGGGACTCAACGGCTGCCCAGAGTCTCATCTGGACAAATCACACAACCCTTCCCATGAGTGAGACCCAAAGCAAAACCTCACCTCAGAGTATATATTGCCTTCTCTAGGGTCAGAGGACATCACACTCATGACCCACTGCCTAATTACAAAGTAACAAAGGTGTTGGTCGGGAAAAACAAACCTTCCCTTAAGCAAGCTTCTCCTGTGGGCTCTGCTCCACCCTTCAACAGATTCTTCCCACCACAGTTTTCACATGACCACATTCAGCCTATTAGGGGGCAGAGTATATTTTCAAAGCAAGGAAGGTCTTCAAATTCCCTTACCAATACAATAGGCTATGGTAGGAGTTGAATTTCATTGTTCTGGATCTAAGAGATGGCAGAATCCTAAGAGATGGTTTTGTCTGATAACTGGCCATATAGTATATAGTTCAAGTTGGGTTAGAGGAGAATTTTGGAGGGTTTTTTTTCCTCAATTTTTAAAAAACTATTTTTAAAGTTGGGTTCCAAATTCTATCCATCTCTCTTCCCCATCCCTGAGGTGGTGAGCAATCAGATACAGGTTATACATGTGTAATCATGTATAACATTTCCATATTAGTCTCAATTTTATAGTTTTAAGAGGTTGATAAATTGTGTTATGTGTAATAAGCAGAATCATCATGAATATTAAATTGTTCAGGGATGATGGCACAAGGTAGAGTGGAAGGAAAGACCTTGAGAGTCATTGAAAAAGTTGAGAGTTAGTTGCCCATAAGTAAAGAAGAGGGCCCTGAAGTCACTGACCAAGTTAGGAGCCTGACTTGCTTGATAGTAAGAGGCAGAGATGCCATCAGGAGGATAAATGTTGTAGTGGATGGACTCTAGATATAATCCTCTGTGATCCTGCAAGTAACACCTGGTACTCAGTGGCAGAGGATCCAGAAGGCAGGCTGTCTGTATCATTAGACATTTATTAGACTATTAGACATCGTAGGAAATCATCTTTGCCAACTGGGCCTCCAGGCAAGTAGAAAATGATTGGATGGGGGTAGAGGGATGGAGGTGGTGGAGAGCAGGGCAGAACCCCAGTCCTGAAGGAACTGGAATAATCCCCAAGCAATGACCAAGTCAGGGAATCAGACACAGGGGATCTATGTAGATCTGGGACCTGATGTGAGGATATATGATAGTAATAATAGCTAGCATTTACATAGCACTTTAAGCTATCCAAAGCACTTTACAGATGCTGTCTTACTTGATCCTTACCTTGTGAGGGAGCTGCTTTTGGTCCCTCCATTTTGCAGAAGTGGAAACTGGAACTGAGAGGGGTTTAGTGACTTCTCTAGGAAGTGTATAAGGCAGACTCAGGTCTTCCTAATTCTTAAGTCCTGTGCTCCATGCACTATGCCAAGGAACTGCCTCATTAATGAAACTCAAGTACACGGTCCAAGAAGGCCTCCTAAGCATCAGGCCATACTCAACTACCAAGCTAAGGATACAAAAGTCCTTATATTTGCCTTTTTTTTAAGGACCAGATGAGGAGAAGCCGGATGGGAGGAGCTTAGTCTCCTCACTAGTAAATTAAGGGAAATGAGATTAAGATGATCCATAAAGGCCATTCCAGTCTAGGTAGGTTGAGAGGAGGAATGAGATGCATTCTGGAAGGAATCAGTTTTCATAGTGTAAAAAGTCTCCACTGGCTTAGATTTTTATTTGAGCAGTTTCAGAATAAAAACAAGTTTTGGCTTCTTCTTTGACTGGTGCCTTTTCTTTATGTTCATTGACTGCTGCTTGTCACAATGAGAGGGATGAAAACAATTTGCCAAGGCAATGGTGTCATTTCCCAGAATCCTCTCATTTAGATGTGCTGGGGCGTCTTTCCACAGGACAGCATTCTCTTCTCTGACTCTGTAATTGTTTCCTGCATCATGATACCACATTGTGGTTAATGACAGTCCCATCAAAATTTAATTGGCTTATACAAAGGAGCTAAATAATTTAGTGCAATAAGTAGCATGCAAATTTGAATAGAGAGAAAAAACACCAGACACACTCAAGAAGTAATAGGCTGTAAACGATAAAATCATAATTTTTTTTAAAAAAGCTCATGTTACAAGGAAGGAGGTAGAAGTTACTAGATAAATACTTGGGCAAAAATGGTTTATTTAAATTCTGCTACTCTATAGGCCCATAAAGTCCATAATAATAACTGATGTTTATATTGTGTTTTACATGCTATTATCTTATTTGAGCCTCATAGCAAACATTTTACATATGTTGAAACTAAGACTGAGATTTTAAATAACTGTCACACAACTAGCAAGTATGGCAAGTGTGTGTGTGTAGGACTTGGGAATAAGATTTTCCTGATTCTAGGTTCAGACCTCTGTGATCTAGAAACTACACCTGAAAATCAGTCTCTTTAGGAAGGTTTTCACAAGTCAGAGATAGAGGAAAACTCAGTTTTAACACAATTTATTATTACGTGGCTTTAGATATATCACATCCATATCATATGCCTCCAAATATAATAAATACATACCACCATACATACATATGTTAGCCTTGCACACAGATATCCTGTTTCCTAACATACAATGACATAAAAGGGATGCCGAGAAACAGAGTGACAGAGTAGCCTGAGAACCAGTCTTGGAGCCAGGGAGATCTGGGTTCAAATCCTGTATTTAATTTACCCCAGAGTCATCTTCTTAGTGCTATTGGCCAGAGGTGTCCAATATACCTGAGGCCTACCACAATCCTAAACCAGATTAAAATGGCATTAAGAAATATTTCACAGGGGCGTCTAGGTGGCGCAGTGAATAGAGCACCAGCTCTGAAGCCAGGAAGACCTGAGTTCAAATCTGGCCTCCGACACTTAACACTTACCAGCTGTGTGACCTTGGGCAAGTCACTTAACCCCAACTGCCCTGCATTCCCCCTCCAAAAAGAAAAAAATTTTTAACAGAATAAATAAGAATGCAGTAATTAATCATTAAGCCTTTATTAAGTACCTACTATGTCCTAAGCACTGGGAGGGATAAAACAATAA
Source organism: Petaurus breviceps papuanus (assembly GCF_028583685.1). NCBI lineage: Eukaryota > Metazoa > Chordata > Mammalia > Diprotodontia > Petauridae > Petaurus > Petaurus breviceps. The sequence goes on from NW_027187171.1 coordinate 481,891, forward strand.
AATACAGATAATACTCATGTGTGCTTTTCTAAGTCAATATGCATTCCACTGGGATCCTTAAATTTGGTTTAGTGACCTCCGTTCTAATTGAGTTTTACTACAATGCTCTTTGTTGTTATTGTTCAGTCACATCTGATTCTTTCTGACCTCGTTCTTGGCAGAGATGCTGCAGTGGTTTGCCGTTTCCTTCTCTAGCTCATTTGACAGATGGGGAAACTGAGGCAAACAGGGTTAAGTGATTTATCCAGGGTCACACAGTTAGTGTTTGAGGTCAGATTTGAACTCAGGAAGATGATTCTAGGCCTGGCTCTTTATCCACTGTGCTACCTAGCTGCCCACCACTGCTCTAGGCAACTCTCTAAGGCTATAAGGTACAGACTTCCATTGGTATAGGGAGTTTCCTTACCTGGGAGTTCTCTATAACAATGAAATCATAGGTATAGTAGGCTATTATATTATTATTATATTATTATATATTAATTCCATATTATGGAAACAGTTTTATAGATATTATTATATATGTATATATTTATTTTTGTTGTGTAATATATATAAATGATGTGCCTCGCCGGTGTCATGGGAAGGCGAGATCTGGGATTCAGCCCACCTTTGCAGAGGGCTGTTTCAGCATCACCAGTAGGCTAGCTGGGGACATGGTCATGCAGGGTCCAGGACTGCTGGACTGAGAGATCTCTCCTCTAGTGTCCAATGTGTGTGATGGGGTAGAAGGGAGGGGAAGGAGGTAAGGCTGAAATTATATCTACCTGAAATCTTTCAGATATCTCTATTTAGAATAGATACAGGGCAGGATAGGTTCAAAGTAAAAAGGTCTTTTTGCCTGATCTCTCTCAAGAAAGTTCTTAACTTTACTGGACAGTTTAGTCCATCCCCACCTAATTCTGGTTATACAAAAGACCGTCATGAGTAGCTAGTGAACCTCTTTTATTAAAGAAATCAGAAAACGGAAATAGGAGAAGTTATACAGATTAGTATATACCAAAGAGCACACAAGAGAGGATGGGGATCTGGGAGCAAGATCAAAATCCAAGTCTAAACCGGGAGACATATTCTCATCAAGGGGACTGTTCTCTTCAATCTCTAGGGCTGCAGGTATTTGAAGCTAAGGAATTTGATGGGAGCTATCATTTCCTACTGGTTTGAGCCTCCAGAGAGGTTCCAATCTATTGAAAAGTTTGTACCTTGGCTTTTTCTTAACCCATTTTTCTTGAGGTCCTGTCTCCTAAAGTAAGCCCCTTATGTACTCACAAAATACAATGGCTCAGCATGCTCTCAGCCAGTCAAGAGTCACCCTCCCTCTGAAGTGATGTCCTTTAGGAAAACTGCCTCAGGCTTGGACAAAAGGAGGATTACATTAAAAGTGGACATGAATAATTTGCAAAGGAAAATTTCCTTTCTGTATTATTACACTAACTTAGCAACTGTATTTGAGTATGCCTCATCACTTTACTATCCCTAGGATATCAAGTCTCCCCCACAGGCTTTCAGAGAAAAGTTCTAGATTTACTTGCATGAAATGTTTACTCTTTTTGAAAGGTAAGGTCCCTATGGTCAGTTGTCTGCTTTCCAGGAACAAACCTAGTTTAAGTGCAGAGAAATTAAATCACCAGTAGGCTGTGCACCAACTAAGATATGGAAATTTATGAAGCAAAGAAAAATCTGAGAAAACCTTCAGTCTTGTGTACCCCCTTTTTTCTCTTCAGAAAAGGGGAAAGGGGGGCTCAGTGTAAATGGACAAGAGTTCCCAGGGAAGAAGTATGGATTGGTTGCAGTCTGCAGCAGTGAAGGGAGGAGCACATCAAATGAGATCACAGTTCCATTCAACAAAAAGAGTAACTGATAAACACTGAAATACAATTGTGAGAGTCTGAGATGAAGACTGTCTCCTGGGCAAGCAGCCCAAAATGGAAATCTGGGGTTATGGTAGGGTAAAGGCACAGTAAGATTGTGCCGGGCCTGGACACCTCTCTCTCTGAGAAGTGCGTGTCCATTCAGATTCAGATAATTTGTGCATTGTAAATGTTTAATAAATTATTTGTTGATTTTAGTTGACTTCCTCATAAAACAAAAAACTGAAGTACAGCTGTTGAAAAGGAACACCATGTCTTCCGTGTGTAGTTGTTTACAAATTTGTTAAGATTCCAGATTAAGCCCTTCAAAGGGTTAAGACCCTTTCTGTTTTGTTCTGAATTCTGGTGAAGTCTAGGATTTGGGGGTGGGTTGTAATAATATGGACCATTTCCTTTTTTGAAATTAAAAAAAAAAGAGTTTTGATGCCTTTCTTGGGTTTGTTTACAATGCTGTCACATGCCAATTCCCTTCCTGAGACAGAATCCTCTCTTATAGCAAAGTATAATTCATCCAAGCTCGCGCATTAACAGTGTCTGACGGTGGATGCTTCATTTTGAATCTCGGGTTCCCTACCTCTCTACTGAATGGAAAGAAGTCTGTTTCATCAGTCTTTCCTATGGAAACAAGATGGATCGTTGCATTGCTTTAAGTTCTGATGTCTTTTTGTGTTTTCCTTTACACGATTATAATGATAGTTCTTTTGGTTCTGCTTATTTAAGCCCGGTGTTGGGGGATTATAAGTTCAGCTACACAATTGTCTTAAAATCAGCTTCCCAAACCAGAATATACTAAAGATAGCCTTGAGAGAACATTTCATTCAGGAGGAAAGCAAACATATCAATTTCTACATAATTAGGTATCTTGTTTCTCCCTGGGATTTCAGTCCTTGATATTGCCTGTTTCCTTATTTTTCCTTCTCCCTTCTGAATGGAGCATGTGTACTAGAGCTGGGAAATTGTAATATCAAACTGAGCAGGTGATTTAATTCAAATAATATGCAGCAGAGATAACTGGGCTTACCTAGCCCTCAACCCATTGAAACCTATGACCATAGTTGACTCACAGGCTAACTAAGCACCATATTTAATCTTAGGTGTGGGAGACCTAACATCATCTTCAAGTCTAGGCACACAGTAGGTTTATATCTGTCCCCAGTCATTTAGCTTTGAAGGATTTGCCAGAGCTGAGCTGATCATAATCTGTGTTGCTTCATTTTATCCCGATCCCCAAGTGCTCAGTAATTTGAGTCATCTTCAACAATTATTGTGTTAATAACAGAGAGGTATCGGGGAACAATGGAGAAACACCTGATTTGATATTAGTAGAGCTGACATTTTAACTAGACTTTCTACTTCTTACCTGTACCTTGGACAAGTTATATAATCTCTTCAATCTCAGTTTCCTCATCTGTAACTTGAGAATGTTATACTAGATGAGCCCCCAAGGTTATTTCTAGTTCTGAATCTATGCTGCTATGATCCATCCTCCTCACTACAGATCAGAAACTCAGACTGTCCAGGATAAATGCCCCCACTTCTTGTTCAGTTGTTTTTCAGTTGTACGCGACTCTTCGTGGCCCCATTTGAGGTTTTCTTGGCAAAGATACTGAACTGGTTCGCCATTTCCTTCTCCTGCTCATTTTATCGATGAGGAAACTGAGCGAACAAGATTAAATGATTTGCCCAGGTTCACATATCTAGTAAGTGTCTGAGGCCAGATTTTAATTTAGGAAGAGGAATTTTCCTTACTCCAAGGCTGGTAGCACCTGCACCACCTTCCTGCCCCAGTACCTTCCACCAGATTAATATGGTATGAATTTAGTGTCTTCATCATCTTGGATGCCCTCCAACTTATTATTATGCTTAATAAAATGAACACAATACTCTAATGTGGCCTGACTATACAGGCAAGTACTATCTAGCTATCACTTCTTTAGCACTGGACGTTACGCTTTTCTTAATGCCAACCAAATTTGTAATAGCTTTTTTTGACTTCCACATCCTACTGTTAATTCATCTTACATTTGAGGTACACCAATTCAACCCCAAGAAGTGACTTGTGTAGGCTGTCCATTGGTAAATAAACCTATATAAAACAGGCATTGTCTTTGGGAATACAAAGACAGACAAAAGGCAGTTCCTGCTTTCAAGGAGCTCATGGTCTAACAGGACAGGTCACCGTCTACTAAAGGGAAAAGATGAGATGTGAACTTAAGTTATTGGGAGGGGGGGAGGAAATAAAAGGAAAAAGGACAAAGGGAGAGACTTCAGGAAGGAGTTGAAGAAAGGGGAGGGAAAGAGAAAGATCAGTCTTTTTAAATTTCATAAATTCTTAACGAACTTTCCATCTATCTTAGGAAACAATGCATTTATTTCTTCATGTCTCTGAGTCTTCATTCATTCATTTATTCAATAATCATTTATTAGGAACTTAGTATATATACAGAACATAAGCTTTTTCCTAAAGAAAAGTCTTCATTTTCCTCTCTGCTAGAATATGTCCTTTCCCTCCTTCATCATTCTCCCTAACTGCATCTATCTTTGGTCACTCCATTCATTCCAACAAACCTTCCATAATTTCTGCTACTGTTTCAAAGAACTATAATTAGCACTGCCCTGTTTTTTATGTTCTTTGGAATCTGTCGTTCTTATGGGCTCTGTCTCTCTTGTTGTATTTTCAACTCCTGACAACAAGTATCAGGGTCACCGTTGCAGATGTCTTACCCCCATGTCTACGAGTACTAGATAAACAATATTTCATTATTTCCATGGAGAATATGATCTGAGTGGAATTGGAGGGGGAAAAGAAGCTAGGAATGGTGGTCTCTTTAATTGGCAGTACAAACCTCTGTGCCCCAGTGCCATAAATGCCCAGTGTCACTAGAAAAAGGAACTCAAGGTCGATAATTTTTCATGCCTGTAGCTGTTAGGGGCATGCTGAAATGTGACCACACTTGACTGCAAATGAGTATAATTAGTTAGAACTGGAAAGCAACCATATAGATCCTGTAATCCAAGCCCCTCATTATATTGAAGAGGAAACATGACTAGAGAGCTTGCCCCATTTCAGACCGTAAATCAGTAACAATCATAACAGCTAGAATTTATATGGAGGATGATGACGATGAGGATGATGACGATGAAGGGTGCTACCACTATTACCACTACTACCACCTAGGTGGCACAGTGGATAGTGCTGGTTCTGGAGTCAGGAAGACTCATCTTTCTACATTCAAATCCAGCCTCAGTTGCTGACTGTGTAACGCTGGGCAAATCACTTCATTTTTTTGCCTCTGTTTCCTCATCTGTAAAATGAATTGGAGAAGGAAATAGCAAAGCACTCCAGTATCTTCTCCGAGAAAATCCCCAAAGGGTCATGAAGAGTTGGACGTGACTAAAAAACCACTACTGCTAATCACTAACATTTTTATAGTGCTTTAGTATTTGCGGAGCGCTTTATAAATATTATATCATGTAATCTTTACAACAGCTCTGGGTGATAGGTGCTATTATTATCCCCATTTTATAGATAAGGAAACAAAGGTAGATAGAAAGTAAGTGATTCTCCAAGGGTCACATAGTTACTGTGTGTCTGAAGACATATTTGAACTCAGGTCTTCCTGATTATATGCTATCTCCTTTGATCAGCAGAGGGAAGTCTTGAATGCAGATCTCCTGATGCCCAGTCTTTTGTGCTTTCTAATATACTACACCCATCTACTTCATAATCAAGGGGCACACTTTGTCTCTTCTGCAGAAGCATGTCTGTTAGAATGGAATGGGAAAGCATTTATTCAGTGCTTTTTATGTATGAAGGACTGTGCTGAGGGATGTGGATACAAATAGAAAATTGACATATTCACTGTTCTAAAGTAGCTTACGTTCTAATTGGGGAAGCAACATATAAAAGAAAGTTCTTGTCTATTTTCATTTGATGGTAGATGGAAGGAAGTTGTGGAAGTGAAAATAAAAGGGCATATGGCAAGGAATGGCCGTCTGAGGGAGGTAGGAGAAAGGGAAGCCATGGGGAACAAAGGTGAGGAGAAGCAAAAGATATCAATAACAGTTACATTTTAAAATAAGAATAATACAGCTAGATTTTTGGCCATGTGTCCTTAGCTAGTGTCCATAAAAACAAGGGTGAACAGTGAATATTTCTTTTTTTTTTTTTTTAAGGCAGTTGGGGTTAAGTAATTTGCTCAAGGTTACACGGCCAGTTATTTTGTGTGGGTGCCAAGTATCTGAGGCCGGATCCAATCCCAGGTCTCCTGACTCCGGGGCCAGTGCTCTTACTCACTGCGCCACCTGGCCGCCCCCAGTGAATATTTCTGGGCATGGTGAATTACAGGACAGATCCCTTTGGGAAATTTGATTTTGAATCTCAGAATTTAAATGTAATTGTTCTTGATTCATATTCAAGTTATGTATATCAAAAATAATAGTTCTCTTTAAGAATGAAGGATGAATAACAACAACAAAAACCACACTAAGGGGTGGCTAGGTGGCGCAGTGAGTAAGAGTGCCAGCCTCGGCGTCTGGAGACCCGGGATCAGTTCTGGCCTCAGATACTTGGCACCCACACAAAATAACTGGCTATGTACCCTTGAGCAAGTTACTTAAGCCCAATTTCTTTAAAAAAACAAACAAACAAAAACCACACTAAGACTTTTAGGATACCCTGTATAGATCTCAACTGAATATTAGTCCCATTATTCTTTTATTAATATCTCCCAGCTCTCTTCCCGTTTGTAATTTTGTCTCACTCTCATGTCCCATTGACATGAGGAGATTAAGAGCAGGCAATGAAGGATTAGTAAAAGGATAGAGAGAATAGTGAAAAAGAGGGGAAAATAAACACATATATACACAAACATGTGTATATATTGCATATATATGTAATGTATGTATATGTATGTATATTTACATATGCACATATGTATGTCTGTGTATTCAGTGCTCATTTTATAGGAAAGGAAACTTTTATGCCAAGGAATTTAGGTTGATGTTTCCCAGCAGGTCTCTTGTTCTTAGCAGATAAGAAGCAAGGTATTTGGAGAAAACTCTGCCCTCAGAGTTGGAAGATAGGCTTTCAGTATTTCCTGTCTGCCTGACTTTGGATAAAATACAACTCTGTAGGCAGTTTTCTCATCTGCAAAATGGGGACAAATAATCCCTTCTTTGCCTGTTTTACAAGGTTGTTGTGAACATAAGACCATAGACTTAAAGTTAAAAGGGACTTTGTAGGCCATCCGGTCCAGTTACTTATGTATAATTGAGGAAACTGAATCCCATGGATTTTAAGTGACTTGTCTACACTGCCAGATTATAAGCATCAGAGGTCAGACTTGAACCTGGGCCTTCAGTTCTAGAGCTGGTGCTCCTTCTGTTGTATCCCTCTGCCTCCTCATTTTACTGAAGAGAAAACTAAACGTTCCCAGGCCTTTCTGCCATTCTTGTGAAGCCGTTTGTTCCCTTTCACAGAATAATTTTTGTAAAGGCATAAAATAAAATGCATGGGATCATAAAGGAAATCAATTATATTGAAATACAGTTATCAGTATATTTCTAAAATAACACACATATACACAGACCAAGTTCACGCACTCACGTTCAAGTACATGTGCACTCGAGTAACATTTCCCATTGGAACATTCTTTGATGGGTTATTTTATTCAAAGCATTAAATGGTTATGGAAAATATCAGTTGTTCAGAAAGGACTGCAATAAATCCAAGACTGACAAAAAAAAAGAGTTTGATTCATGGTTTGATGTTAGAATGACACTGTCAATGCTACAGAAGACACCCCTGGGAGCAATACTTTATATCTGTGCTCTCCTTTAATAGAAAGCTGCCCTACTGAAGAAATAAAGTATGTTTGCATTTCACAAGTATTTTTGAATTTCATAAGGGTTACATTTCAAGGCAGGAACTGTGGCCCAGCAAATATAGGCTCACTGAATTTCAGAGTTGGAAGAAACCTTGGTCACCTCTTCCAATCCTGTACCTCCCTTAAGAGTCCCCAGGACAACATACCCAGTGAGTGAGTGGTCATCCAACCTTTGACTGAAGAACTCCAGTGAGAAGAAACCTCCAAACCCCTAAGACAGTAGATTCTACTTTACTTAGTTCTGATTGTTAGGGAGTTTTTCCTTACCTCCAGTTTAAATCTGCTTTCCACCTGGTTCAATCCTTTGGGACCAAATGGAATAAATCTCCTCTTCAAAATGATTTGAAGTTCGCCATTATATCCTCTGCTCCAAGTCTCCTTTTCTTCAAGCTAAACATCCTCAATTCCTTTTCCCACTCACTATTCTGTTTGCTTGCTTTTAAGCTTTTTCTGGCTTATCAGTGTTTCTTCTAAATGTAGTGCAGTAAATTCCAGATGTGGTCTTACCAGGACAGAATCAAGGGACTATCTCTGCCTTATTCTTGAAAGCTATACTTCTCTTCATGCAATCAAAATAAGACTTTTTTTTTGCTGCCATATCCCACTTTTAACTCTCCAGTCTTGTTCAAACAAATTTCTATCTAACTCCACTTTCCTCATATTGTACTTATAAAGTCAGTTTTTTGGATCTATGGAAAGATTTTATCTTTATCCTGATGCCATGCCATCTTATTATATTTGGCCCAATCAAGCCTAGGAAGCTTTCTGGACATTAACTCTAGAATCTAGTGTGTTAGCCATCCACACCAGTTTTGTGACATTGACCAGTTTGATAAGCTATGCCTTCATCTAAAGCATTAATAAAAGCAAAACAAAAACCATTAAACAGCTCAGGGCCAACTACAACTTCTCAGAGCATGTAACCAGAAACCTGTTGCCAGATTAATATCGAACCATTAATGCTTAGTCTTTGAGTCTGGTCATTCAACTTGTTTTGAATTCATCTGATTATCCTGTTATCTCACCTACATCTTGTTCATAGAATCACATGATATACTTAAAATATAATATGCATTGTACTTTATTATATGTGTAAAAAATACATAGGAATTATACAAATACAACTGCAAAACACTTTACATAAAGACATAAATAACTGAATAAATATTAACTACTGTTCATGGTTAGTCTGTGTCAATAAGATAAAAAATAAAAATGCTAAATTAATGAACAGATTCAGTGCTATACTAAACTACCAAGTTACAGAACTAGAAAAAATAGCAACAGAACTCATCTAGAGGAACAAGAAGTTAAGAATCTAAAGGAAAATAGTGGGTAACAAAAAGGGAAAGAAAGGGGGCTTAGTAGTGCCAGTATCTCAAAATATAATACAAAGCAGTAATCATCAGAATTATTGGTTAAAAAATAGGAAAGTATTTCATTGGAACTTATTAGGCTTATTAAGTCCTAAAAGTAAATGAACATAGTAACATAGAGTTTTATAAACCAAAGGACTACAACTATCGATGTAAGGACTAAAAATTTAAGAAACTGGGAAAACTAGAATTTAGAGGAATTAGGTTTAGACCTGCATTTCACACCATAAGCCACAATAATTTCCAAATAGATTAAAGAACTAGATATTAAAATTTATATCATAATAAATTAAACAAGCAGGAAGGAGATGCCTTTTAAAACTCTGGATAAAGGAAACATTCTTGATCAAATAGTGGTAGCTAGTGGCACAGTGGGTAGAAGATGAGGCCTGGAGAAAAAAAGACCTGAGTTCAAATGAAGTTTCGTACTCTTATTAGCTGTGTGACCCTGGGTAAGTCATGTGACCTGTCTGCCTCAGTTTCCTTAACTGTAAAGTGACAGAAGATGGGAAGTATGATTAATTATCAGTCTTCTAGAAGCATAATTGGAATTGAGTTGAACATAGTTCTTAAGGCTTTTACAATTGTTTTTCTTTACCATGTTTTAGTCACTAAATAAAAATCATTCTCTTAACTCTTGGCTGTCGCGACTTGTCGCAATCCTATGAAATGTTCAAGCCACCCCTGGCACTTTCATTTCTGATGTTAAACATATCATTAATATATTCCATAGAAAAAAGGCAGAAATGGTGAAATGCTGTAGTCTCTCCTCTGTCAGTCCCTCCCTCCTCTCTCTCCTGGCTGGCTCCCAGTTTACCAAATAGGGACAACATTCCAAGAATTCGTATAACTGACTGTTAATGATAAATAATTCACTTTCTTTTACCAAGTTAGTAAATCTCCGAAGGTCCTTAAGTGGGAAGGTCAGTCCCTGGCCTTTAGCTGCCTTATAAAGCTGTCGAGCTCATTTCTCCGTTTCCACTGGCTTAATTATAAGGAAGTGATTCCCCATTTTCGTCCTGAGTCAACCCCAGAATTCCCCTGGTCCCCCGGGGCTTCCCCTCTGTCTTCCCCACTAGTGTGGGGGGAGGCTCAGCTAAAATGTCCTTGTTCAGGCTCCACATGTCTCCCTATGTCGCGATCCTATGATTTCTAGCTGAGTCTTACCTCTCCCAGGTCTTCAGTGCGCATTTCTGGACACGTGTTCACATAAAGGAGAAGTTGAGCCAATGGAAATGGAGAAAGGCACAACTTTATTGGCAAGACAGGCCTGTTGTTAAAATCTCTCTCTAGCCCCCTCATGCTTCAGCTCTTAAATCCCCAAAAGTGCACCTGCAGATCTCATGGACAGCTCATGAGAGAAGGTAGCCAATCAGAGAAGAGGGAGACTATGTCCATAATAGCTTGGATACTCCTGCGCACTTACCCTTTGACCCTGAAATAAACATCAGGGTAACAGGATATTTTCGTTGACAGCACAAAATCTGGGCACCTCAGCACTTCCTAGAGGTCTGGGCTCCCTGACCTCAGATAAGATAAGCATGTACCATGGAGTGCTCTGTTACCAGATCTGAACTCAGAGAGGCTGCCTGAGACTTTTGGGGGGCCACAGACCCCAACACGTGGCAGAGTTGATAGTGATATACATTATCAGATATAGCCAATATGTGGATTTATTTTGCATAGTTAACTTTTTGTTAAAGAATGGACTTTTATTTTTCTTTTTTTGGAACGTAAAAACTTGAGAGATTTGGGAATATACTTTAAAAAAGATTCTCTGAAGAAGAAAATAAAGACAAGAATATAAATGAATAAAAAAAAACTAGAAGAAAATAGAAGGAAGTTATATACAGGAGACATAGACAAACAGGGAAGTATTGGAACTACCATATTTGAATTCTGTAAACCAAGCTGTATGTAATAAGGGATAAAAAAGACAAATTATCTAGCAGAAGTTCACAGTTTTATTTGCAATCTCCTTGCTTCTTTTTTGTTCATATTGAAATGTTTGTGTCCTTTGAGTTCATAAAAAAGAAAATATATTTTAAAAGATTCATTAAAAATTAATATGGTGTAAGCAATATTTTGTTGGGACCTCTTACAAAGAAAGTGCTCAATAAAAAGCTCTTAGATGACTGACAGTTTTTTTTATAGATGTTTATTTTTTGTTTTCACATCACCTCAGTTTCCCAATTTGTTCTTCTCATCCCTATTAGAAAGCTATTCCTTATAATACAAAATAAAAGGACACAGAAAAAAAGTATAGTAAAACCAAGTATGTACATTATATACAATTTCCCATACTTGTGAACTACATTTGCAAAGAGATGGGTGTCTTCTGTTTCTTCTTTTGGGTGAACCTTGGTCATTATAATTTTACAACATTCAGTTTTGACTGTCTTGCTATTGTTACTTTTTTTCTTTCCATTTACTTTGTTGTAGTTGTGAATTATTGGTGCTTTCCAGTAAGCATTGGTTATGCTTACTTGGCCTTCTATCTGTTTGCAAAAATATTTTCACTCTGGGCCAGCTAGGTGATACCAGCCCTGGAGTCAGGAGGACCTGAGTTCAAATCCAGTCTCAGACACTTGGCATTTACTAACTGCATGACCTTGGACAAGTCACTTAACCCCAACTGCTTTGCTTTCCCCCTCCAAAAAAAATCCCCCAATAATTACATTCTTCTCTATATACATCATTATTGTCATTTCTTACAACACAGTTATATTCTATGACATTCATGTACAGTGATTTTTAGTTATTCCCAGTTGTTGGGCATTTACTTTGTTTCTGAATATTAGAAACAATCTTAGTTACTACAAAAAAAAATTATTGCTAAAAATATTCTAGTGTATATAGAATGGAGTCTTTTTTTTTTCTATTGCCCTCCTTAGGAGAAGTGCCTAGAAGTGGAATCTCTGAGTCAAAGGGCACAAACATTTTAGCCACTTAATTTGCATAATTCTAAATTGCTTTACAGAATGACTGGGTCATTTCACAGCTCTCTACCAACAATGCACTGGTGTGTCTGTCTTTTTACATTTCCTCTAATATTTCCTAACTTTTGTCATTTTTGCCAGTTTGTTTGCTGAGGTGAAAACTCAAGGTTTTTCTAATTTGTATTTGTCTTGTAATTAGTAATTTTGAGCATTCTTTAATGTGGTGGTTTATAGTTTTTAATTCTTTTAAGAGTTGCTTATTCATATCCTATATTAATTATTAATTAATTAACATTAATCTATTTAATTATTAACATATTAATAGACCATGTGTCTATTAAGTGATGGCTTTTGGTCTTAAATATTTCTGTTATTTGTCTTTATGTTGAATATTTATTTGAATATTCTTAGGATGGGAATAGAGGTTCGATCTTTTTATTTCAATGGTATAGGAAATTCCCAGTTGGGGAAATTTCCTCTACTAATGCAGATCAACACCTTCACTAAAATTTATAGTTGCCTAGAGCAATGAAAGTGATTTGACCAAGGTCATATAGCTAGTATGTCTTAGACTTGGCTAGCTTCAAGACCAGCTCAGTATCTTAAGAGATAACTTGATTTTAAGATGTTATTTCCAGTTGATCACTTCCCTTCTTATTCTAGATGTCTTAATTTTTTTTTGGGGGGGGGTGTTGCAAAATAGGGGTGGGAGGTAATAGTAAGGGCTAAAAATTTTTTTCAATTTAATGTAATCAAAATTTTATCTTCTGCCATTACCTTTATCCCTTGTTTGGTTAAGAATTCACTCCATACCAATAGCTATGAAGGTATATGATCCAATTTTCTTCTAATTTTGTTTTTTGTTTTTTTGCTTTTTTTGGAGGGCAATTGGGGTTAAGTGACTTGCCCAAGGTCACACGGCTAGTTTTTGTGTTATGTGTCTGAGGCCGGATTTGAACTCAGGTCCTCCTGACTCCAGGTCCAGGGCTCTATTCACTGTGCCACCTAGCTGCCCCTACTTCTTCTAATTTTTTTATGGTATAATTCTTAATATTCAGGTCACATACATTTTGAATTCATTGTAAAATATGGTATAAAATGTTGGTCCAGCTCCCATTTTTTTTTTGCCAGTTTCCAGCTTTCTAAGTTCTTATCAGATAGGGAGTTCTTTGTTGGGTAATTTATTTGGGGGTTTTATCCAACACTGGGGTTATTGGGTTCAATTATTTCTGTGACTAGATGAATATTTAAACCATCTCAGGAACACTGTTTTCAGTGACTTCAGAAGTACTCAATTATACACTGTTAATTACAATGTTAACATGCAGGTGAAATTGTAATAAGCCATTCTTAACCTTTGATTAAAACAGATGAAGGGTTCCCTTTAATAGCATGTCCTGGCATTTCTTCCTATAATTCCATTTTTTTTCTTGGAAAGTATTTCACTTCTTGCAGGGAGATAGGCTGTCACATGACAAGAGAAACAGAGTCTCATTGAGAAGCCATTTAGGGATCATTCCTAAATTATGGAACTACAATGAAGGGAAAGAAATTACACCTGTTAGCTGCTAGCTGTTTTTTTTCTTTTATTAAAATATCCCACATTAAGTTAGGTATTAATCAAATAATGAGCCAGAGCCTTAGGCATCCTTTCCTCTCCCACCAACCAAAAAAATCTCTAGCTGATTTGCTAACCTAGAATGCTGCCTTCCTAGAGCTGCTTAAGAATTGCCTGGCAGAAGGTCACTTTTAATTTCCTATTTTCAGTTATCCTCCAGTCCCTAGGGAGGATTAGCCAGTCTAATGGAAGATACTTATCTCAAGCACAATCCAAACAGAAAGAAGGAAAAAGTCCCAGCTAGGTGCACCAGGACTGATTTGTTGATGATGCATGCCTTGTGGTCATCAGCCAACAAATGGGAATTTGTATTTCACAGACCCCATAAGGTGGCAGGATAACACATTGGCATCGGAGCCCATGATTCAAAGGACTTTATGGGACTTTGTTAATAGAATGTATCAGTCCTTTGCAGAATACTCAGCCCAGTGCTTCAGAAAGAACCCTAAGCTTGAGGTCAAAGAACTGGGGTTCACATTCTAATTCTGGCACTTACTGTCACTGATGTGACACCAAAAAAGTCACATAACTTAATCTGGGCCTGGAGATGATCCTATGACATGATTATCTGGATGTTTGGTGCAAAGCTTTTGTTGGTTTTACCACAATTATCTGTCATGATTGTTACAATTCTCAATATTACTTAAATGAATAAACACATTATTTAAAAAAAAAACCCACCTATCAACCATTAATAACTTTTTTTTCCCCCTTATATCTTGGTTGGATAGGTTCATTAACACTAAAGAGCTAAGGGAAAAACAAAACACAGAAAACAGCCTCATATGATTATGAAGTTAAATTAAGGACAGGTTGGCCCATAGGCAATCTTTCTTTGATCCAAAAGGCTGGAGCATGAATAGCACCACATTGATTGAAGAGCTCACTCTGGGCACAGCGCAGCAGAGCAGTCTAGCACCCAGTCGTTGTTACAGGCAAAGTAGAATTAGGCAGTTGGACAACTTAGACCTGGAAGTAGACCTTTGGGTTCAAGGAGCTCTTGTGACCTTGGGTCATTCACAGGTTGACTTAGTGTTCTCCTGAGGTCTCTTCCAATCCAAGCAGTCTGTGATTTCACTGCTCTGGGCTTTAATTTTCTTATGTATAAAACCAGAGGATTAATCTTTGAAGTTGCTTAAAACTCCAGAGTTATAATTCATTTTGAGCATGGGCAGAGCCTATGACATGGCTTATAAAAACAAAACAGCCCCCACATCCCCCAAATGGTGAAACTGTTAACCAAAGGGAAGATTTCATGGGTTGTTAAGATGTATCCTCAGTATGGAAAAGGCTGTGGTTTGAACATCTGGGCTTTGCAGTATTTGTATACAAGGGTAGGGACATTATCTCCAAATACAAAGAACAATGAGTGAAAGAGAGAGAAAGAGTGTCTTTCTGAGGATGAGGATAGTGATATTGTGAATTGAAGTACATTCAGGGAGTCCCTTTGTATCTCTGACTTCTTAAATGGCTCATTGAGTATTTGTGTGTTAGTTCAGGAATTCACCCCACCCCCTTTACTATTCTAGTGGGAGATCATATTGTATCAGCTCCCTAGCTCTCTTCTTCCTGGGGTTGGTTAATGAAAGTTTTAGGGGAGGAGGGTAAATGGGAGTGGGAAGAATTCTTCATGCACTAGCTCGGATAGTCTTGTGAATAAAGAAAATAAAAACACTAATACTGTCATTTAATTGAGAATGATCACCTTCTAAAAAGAAGTGTTATACAACATCAATAATCATTTCAAGGCAGGTCTCCTTTCTAACTCTGATCATTGCTAAGGTCTTAGAGGAGATTAAGGATCAATTTAGAACCTGGTCCTTTAATAGGCACAGTTATCCTTTTTTTCTTTCAATAAGATAATATTCCATGAAGCACTTGCTGTATTCCATGCACTATGCTAACTAAGTGTAGGGGATACTAAGAGAAAAATAAAACCAGTGCCCCAGGAGACATCTTAGTAAGTGTGTAAGCCTATGTATATACATATAAAAATATCTACACACATATGTGTATATACATATGTGAAAACATGTATGTGAATACCTACACACCCGCACATATGCATATACACTCATGAAATATACACACACAAACATATCGGTGTACAAATATGCATGTGTGCACACAAACATGAAAACAAATGTGTACATACCCACATGCATGTGCACATGCATGAAAAGGTCTATGCACACCAGTGTATATACATATACGAACTGTCCGTGCACATGTGCATATGTGTATGAAAATGTGCATGTGTGCATATACCTATAAGAGACTATCTGTGTACACATACATGTGTATGTGCAGCTGTGAAAAATGTCTGCATACATACATATATGTGTGTATATCTGTATATAAAATATCTGTACACAGATCTAGCTACAAACATACAGATGTATATATCATGTATATATAAATATATGATGTTGAAATGCCCTCTCTGGTCACCCTGTGGATGACAGAGATCCAAGATCTGGTTATGGAAAATGGTTTCCAAATTAAAAAAAAAAAATTAGTTCCCCATTCTAACAACAAGAAAAAAAATCATCATATCTTATTTAAACTTTATGTTCTTTCATGGTGACCAGGCCATCAAGAAACTATAAACATATTATTTCATTTTCTTTAACATTTTGTCAATTTTTACATGCAGGTAATTACTCTATAAGTCTGCCTTATATGACTGGTTAACTGTGTGCATCAATGGGCCTTGAGTCTCATCCCCTCCCCTTTTTTGGGGGGGTGGAGCTAGCTCCTTAACTTAATTTGTGAGGGAACTTCAAAGAAGCTTCCTCCATCAATGTAGATTGGCACCTACTCTGCAAATTATAGTCTTAACTGCCTGGGCTGTATGGAGAAGTTAAGTGATTTGCCCCAGATCACGCAGTCAGTACTGTGTATTAGGGGCAAGACTTAAATATTGGAGGCCTTCCAGATTACAAAAACAGACTCTCCATACAGTTCTGCACATTCACCGGATCACTCATAAAATCCCTAAATGGTATCCTGACTAGATGCTACCTGTGTGCAACAGCACAGTAAATGAGTTCGGAGACTGCTTAGGAAAGCAGAGAAAAGTTTATTTATTCTTTCTCATGAGAAAGGGCCCTCTGCCCTGTCGCTCAAATGGCATCTGCCAGGGAGAGAGCAACGGGTAGGAGCAAGCCCATGGTTATATGACCTTCTAATGTAGAAACCCAACCCCGCAACTGGCCTTCATTCTCATTGGTAGGGACGCCGGCCCACAACCTAAGTACGGGAATCTATCTTGGAGACAAAGGACACGGAAACATGTGGGTGTCCAATGCAAGGCCAGGAAGGCAGTTTTAGCCTTATTTAGCATATCTTGTGCTGAGGTGGCACTGGGAAGGGTCTCCATTTCTAAGTCCCAGATTCCTGTAAGGTCAGGTGACCTTTAAACTTAGGCCTAGTGGATACTGAAGCCACTCTAGATTTGATTTTTCAGAATGGGGAAACTTCACTGCGGATTATTACTCACACTACCCTAAGCCAGTCAGATTTGCAAATAGAGCATAGTAAAGTCAGTTATTCCAAAACCTGTTCAAGAGTTGGTTCTTGGTGTGAGGTCAGGTGTGTTTTTTCTGGAGTTGAAAAGGCAATGAATCTAGGGTTCTATGACACTACTCTCACTTGGTTGTCTTCCTACCATCTGACCTCTCAGTATCCTTTGCCTGGTCACACCCACTAAAGGTGGGTGCTCCCCAAGGCTCTGTCCTGGGTCTTCCCCTCTTCTCCCTAGATAGTATCTCATTTGATGATCTCATCAGCTCCCATGGATTAAATTATCATCTCTATGGAGATGGTTCCATCCCCTAGCTTCATTCAAAACTCACCTTCTGTAAGAGGGCTTTCCTGTTCCTATTACTGTGGTGCCTTTCCTCTGAGATTACCTCCCATTTATTCCATATCAATCTTCTTTCCCTGAGGTTTTTTGCATATTGTCTCCCTCATTAGAATGGGAGCTGCTTGAGGGCCTGGATTGTTTTTGCCTTTCCCTCTGTGTTTAGCACAGTGTCTGGCACATAATAAACAATAAAAGTTTGTTAATGCTTGATGATATCAGTGGAGGGTAACCAGGCACATCCAAGATGTTTTCAGAGTAGATGGAAGGTAATCAGAGAGGAGAAGCCTTCACTAAAACCAAAAAATTGAAATTTAGATGGGTTTTTCCTAAAGCAAGGCACCCATGTGAAAGTTATGAGGAAACACTAAGTCTCTCAACGTACATAGAACTTTGCCTTAGATGGCTCACTCTTTCCCAACAGAGCAGAGCCGATAAGCCCATTCTTATCTGTATAGATCCCCTTTAAAGTCAAGTTAAGTTAATGCCTACTACATGCAGGCACTGTGCTAAGTCCTGGGATACAAAGAAAGGCCAAGCATGGAGGCACTCCTCTCAGAGCTCACAGTTTAATGGGGGACCAACTACCAATAAACAAGATACTCAGTTCTTTTTCAGTTGTGTCTCATTCTCTGTGACGCCATTTTTGGAGTTTTCTTGGCAAAGATACTGGAGTACTTCAGCTATTTCCTTTTCCACCTCATTTTATAGAAGAGGAAACTGAATCAAACAGGGTGAAGTGACTTGCCTAGGGTCACACAGCTAGTAGGTTTCTGAGGCCAGATTTGAACTCAGGAAGATGAATCTTCCTGACCCTAGGCCTGGTACTCTATTTACCATGCCACCTAGCTGCCCTTAAACAAGATATATACATGGCAAGTTGGAGATAATCCAGCCTTATAGGTTGTAACCTCCAAAAAGCTGTAAGCTCCATTAGAGGCAGGGACTGGCTTGTCATTTATTTTTGCAACCCTAGCACCTAAACTTTTGAGTAGCACTTAGTAAAGGTTTGTTGAATTGAATTGAATTGAATAAAATAGAGTACAGATCCCTGTCCAGTTCCAGTGTTTTCCTGCACCTTTAATGACTAAACAGCCTTGTCTATTGGTGGAGTAGTGGTAGAGCCTTTGATGTTTTTCATATGCAGCATCAGTCATAGGAAGGGACCTCTAGGGTCATCTTTTCACCCCCCCCCCCCCCGCCCATTTTTACGGGTGTGGTGGTTGAAGCCCCAGACAGGACAAGTAATCCGTCAAAAGTACCTAGCTGTTATTCACTCACTAGCACAGTTGTTGACTTTTTATTAACAGTTTTATAAAGGAATTGATCCAAGTAAACTATGAACATTATAAGGATGCACCATTTTGCAATCTTTTTCATGAGCATTTGTTTTCCTTCTCCAGAAGGCAGGTAGCCCGGGGAAATAGCACTGGGTTTGCACTGTTGTCCCTCAAGGACTTTGAGCCCCCCAGAGACTGGAAGCAAAACCCAGCCTGCCAGGCTCCCTAACACCTGACGCAGAGAAGCCACTTTCACTAAACCCCTGGGGCTCTGAGCTATGGTTGCTTTGGAGCAAGGACCTCAAAGGAAAGGATGATGGGAACACTGTAGAAGAAAGCTCAGGGAGGGAGGACACGGAGGCACCAGGAGGTAATTCTGGACTTTCAAAATCTCTTTTGTTTAAGCTGTAGGGTGTGATCTCTTGGGGTTCAGACAGCCTTTCTCTCTAACTGTCTGCTGTTCTCTTCCGCTGCGCTCAGGTTTCCCATGTGTTCCGATCACAGTCTCAGAAGATGCTGGGGGCCATCATGTACAAGGAAGGTTTGGTACTAGGCAGCAATCTTGTAAGCCATGCTTGGTGCAATTAAATTTTCCACTTTTGAAGCACAGTTGGAGGAAGAGGAAAGCAGGCTCGTAGTCACGTGAGAGCTGACTATTCAGCAAAGGAACAGAAAGATGGGGGGAAGACGGGGGAGGGGCAGGACATGTGTGTATGGGGGGGGGAGGGGACTGTCTCACTGCAGGAGTAGTGGCCGGTATGTGTAACATTGTACTGCAAATGATTGGGGGAAAGAAAACCCTGCCTTTTAACTTCTCAGCAGAAGCTGATAGAGCTGATCACTCAGTAAATGTGTGTGCATACATAGACATACACATATACATAGGGAGAGGGAGAGGGAATGAACTTCTGCTGTTGCTGGTATACAAAGCTCATGATGAGGAAACTGTCTTTTTAGGAATTTACCACCTTTGATTTTGACTACAGAGGTTCAAGTGACTTGCCCAGGGTCACCCAGCCAGGGTGTGTCAAAGGCAGGGTTTAAACCATATAATCATGAAGTGTTTTGTTCCTAGCAAGGGACAGTTTTCCCAGATTGTTGGAAATGCCTTTTATAATTTTTAGCAAGTCCTCAGATAGGCTATTTCATAGGAAAGTAGCTTCAGAGAGTTGAGGAAATAGGTTTCTCTCGCCTCTTTGCAGAAATGGGACACCATGGGTGTGGCAGATGGTC
Organism: Petaurus breviceps papuanus; assembly: GCF_028583685.1. NCBI lineage: Eukaryota > Metazoa > Chordata > Mammalia > Diprotodontia > Petauridae > Petaurus > Petaurus breviceps. Next base: position 501,958 of record NW_027187171.1, read on the forward strand.
AGACGTGGTTGATATTGTTGGTTTTGCTGAATTTTTTTTTTTTAATTCTTCATTACCTTTATTACAAGGGATGGCTTTATGGGGAAGAAAAAGAGGAAGGATACTTTTAGAATGAGGATGTTGTAAAAACATGATATCAATAAAATAAGATTCTTTTAAAAAATAACTTCACTTCTCAGCTACCTGTTAAAGTCTTCTGGAGAAAGATTAAGAGGGAGAAGAAAGACTATCAAGGCTCTCAATTTTATGATGAATTGATTTTTAAAAATTTACTACCAAACCATGTCATTTAAAAATACCAAGAGGGGGTGGGTGTGCAATAATATCCAGAAATAGCATCTCAAGAAACAAAGGAAGCTTAATAACAAACTCCCCAAAGAAACTGACACCCTTATCTGGAAGGATGCGATTTTTCCCTGTAATTAAATATACTTTTTTTCTTGTCAGCATGGTATAATGTTTCATACTAGATTTTCATTTTGTTTTGTTCATTCTCTTTGGTTTTAAGTTTCCCATTTCTGCAACCACGCTTTTTCTTTCCTGGCCCCTCCTAATTTCTATTATTGATTTAATCTTAGGTGTGGTTAGTCTGCCAATAGCTAGAGGTAGGTAATGACTCATCAGAAGGTGGGAAAAGGCAGGGAATGATGAGGAAGTTTGAAAAATTAGTTTTTATAAATGTACATGATTTTAATGCTGAGGTAAACAGGTGAACCAGCAGATTGATGATAGGTACTACCAAGGACAGCCTAGAGACATAATGATTCTAATAAGAGCAATGTATATTTTAATTTAATTTATATATTAATTTTAAAATATAATTTTATATAATTTATTATAATTGACATATTTATGTTATATATTATTTCTATATTTTATATGATAAATATATAATTTAGTACTTTTAAGGTTTGTGAAAACATTTTACACTTACTGTCTCCTTTGAGACGCACAACAACCCTAAGCAGTTCTCAAAGACTGTAAGTTACACATTAGTTGCCTTTCTGTAAGAAAGGAGGCAGTTTCCACATCAGAAAATCCCTACACTGTAAGGAAAGCAGGCATACCCTAGAAACCAATCAGTATCAAGAATTATGAGAAGCAATTAAATTAGTAAAAACTGATGCAATAATAGGTTTGGGTAAAGAAAGTAAATTATCATTGTTGTTATTATTACAATAAGACATAAGACCTGCATCTTAGTCTTCCTAGGATATATTAGATATATGACTTTGGGAAAGTCACTTAACTTATTAAAGCCTCAGATAGTCATTAAGCATTTATTAAGGAGCTATTATGTTCCAGGCATTGTACTAAGTGCTACTGGGGATACAAAGAAAGATCTATGACAGTACCTGCCTTCAAGGAACTCACAGTCTACTGGGGGAGACAAACCAACAAACCACCATGGACAAGCGAGTTATATAGAGGACCAATAGGAAATAATCAACAGAGGGAAGGCACTAGCATTGGAAAAAGCTTCCTGTGGAAGGTGGGACCTCGCTGGGCCTTGAACGAAGGCAGGAAGGTCAGGAGGCAGAGATGAAAGGGGAGAGCCTTCCCAGCATGGAGGATGTGCCAGTGAAAACTCCCAGAACCTCAGTTCTTTACCTCTAAACAAAAGGATGATTTCTACCCTATGCCAAAGGACTGTTATAGAAATCAAAGAACAGTGAGAGTGCTTTGAAATTTTAAAACATTAAATAAATATAATAATTATTACAGGAAGCATAAGCTCTTGTTTAAGCTTCTTTGGGGAGGATACCATCTGTAAACATGCCCTTGTGGTTTGAGTCTCACCTACAGTAACATTTATACACAAAGCTGCATACAGTGAATTTGCTCTAATTATAGAGGGAATGGATAACTGACCTGATAATAGTATAGAACTTCTGTTAAGTAGACCAAGCAGGTTATTCAGCAACCTTGCATAAATTATGACGTGAGATCTTCCATGCTGCCTTGACCATGTTGGTCTTAATCAGTCTCTGTCCCTACAGGCAACTTCTAAAGAGGAGATGTGGTGGTTATTTTATAGATTTATTAGTTTTCAGCCTGGTTAGTGAGAAAATTGATATCTTTCTTTTAGCATATCCCCAAAGTTAGGCAACTCACTCGATAAAAATGACATGGAAAACATATTATAAGCCTGCAGTAGTACAAAGAAGACTTAGAAATAAATGATGATTAAAGGAACAGGCTCATTTAAGAAAAAAGGAAAGGCATTAATGTCAGTCCATGAAAATATAATGGACTCTATTTTTGACCCTGCAACTCTGAAGGCTACTGTCATGGTACTGTTCTGGGCACAGAGGAAATTTCCTCTTTCTCTCTCTTTTTCTCATATTCTGTGCAGCTGAGCATAAATTCCCTGGAATGGGGAATAACCTGACCAACCACTTTGTCCTCTCAATTGCATTGCAGCTGAGAGAGAAAGAGGTCCAGTAATAATAATACAGTAAACATGATCATAGCCAGTAATAATAATACAGTAAACATGATCATA